>NW_028122767.1:0-132604 GCF_965194805.1 Balaenoptera borealis | reverse complement strand
GGTGTCATTTAGACCCCTGCAGTCGTTTTGACTATTAAGCAACCATTAGCACTGGGTTTAAAGCTGCTGTTGTGGGAAACAGCCACAAGGCGGCAGCATTATTATGTTCTAAACTCTTGTTACTATGGCAACAGAGTCTTCCTGGAGGTAGTGTTCCGAGGTTGTAAATTAGAGTGGAATGTGCTGGGACAAGCCTCCAGAAGTTTATGTCTCCTTACTTATGTTTGTTTTTTAAATTTAATTTCTATTTCTTATCGGAGTAAATTTGATTTTAGTGTTTTGATTGCCTGGCTGTACAGAATCTGCTCAATGATTCATACATATGTCTGTTCATCCTCGGGTCCTGTTACCATGTATGTGATTACAAAATGTATATTTTAAAGGTATTGGCGATTATATAATTCATACAGTTTATCTGTTATATGTTTTTATACACTTAACATACATTAGTATATGTATGTTAACCCCATAGTCCTAGTTAACCCATCCTCCCACCTTTCATTTTGGCTAACCATTAGTTTATTTCATAAGTCTGTGAGTGTCTTTTTCTGTGGAAATATGTTCATTGGTAGCAATCTTAGGATAACATGTATAAATGATATCATAGGATATTTGTCGTACCCTTTTGAGTTACTTAACGTTATATGATTATTTCTAGGCTCAACTGTAGTCCTGAAAACGGCATTGTTCATTTTTTTCCCGAGGCTACTATTCTATTTGGTACGTATACCACTTCTTCTCTGTCCATTCATCTGTTTATGGACCTTTTTTCTGCTTCCATGTCTTGGCTATTTCAATATTGCTGCAGTGCACATTTGACTGCCTGTGTCTTTCCGATTCTGGTGGTCTTAGGTTATAAGCCCGAGAGGTGCCCTGCCGCATCATATGGTAGCTCAATTTCTACCTTTTCAAGCGGCTCCATTCAGTTTGCGTTAGTGCTGTTACCACTTTACATCCCAGCAGCAGATAGAAGGTACACATTTCTCTAAAACACCTTCAGCATTTATAGTTTGTAGACTTTTGCTGATGGCCATTTGACTGTTGTGAGCTGAAACCTTTATGGAGGTTGGATACGCATGTGGCGAATAATTCCTTATACTGATCTTTAGGCATATCCTTTTTCTTCTTTTCCTTTTTGTGTTAAAGTGTGAGTACAACTTCCCTCTTCATATTCACTTTTTGAAAAATTTCTCATGTGTTGAATTTTCTTGCCTATTCCCTACCCAAGGGCACTTTTTGAGGGCAGGTGTCATTTAGACCCCTGCAGTCGTTGTGACTATTAAGCAACCATTAGCACTGGGTTTAAAGCTGCTGTTGTGGGAAACAGCCACAAGGCGGCAGCATTATTACGTTCTCAACTCTTGTTACTAGGGCAACAGAATCTTCCTGGAGGTAGTGTTCTGAGGTTGTAAATTAGAGTGGAATGTGCTGGGACAAGCCCCCAGAAGTTTATGTCTCCTTACTTATGTTTGTTTTTTAAATTTCATTTCTATTTCTTATCAGCGTAAATTTGATTAGAGTGTTTTGATTGCCTGGCTGTACAGAATCTGCTCAATGATTCCTACATATGTCTGTTCATCTTCAGATTCTGTTACCATGTATGTGAATACAGAATGTATATTTTAAAGGTATTGGTGATTATATAATTCATACAGTTTATCTGTTATATGTTGTTATACACTTAACATACATTAGTATATGTATGTTAACCCCATAGTCCTAATTTACCCATCCTCCCACCTTTCATTTTGCTAACCATTAGTTTATTTCATAAGTCTGTGAGTGTCTTTTTCTGTGGAAATATGTTCATTGGTAGCAATCTTAGGATAACATGTATAAATGATATCATAGGATAATTGTCATACCCTTTTGACTTACTTAACCTTATATGATTATTTCTAGGCTCTACTGTAGTCCTGAAAACGGCATTGTTCCTTTTTTCCCCGAGGCTACTATTCCATTCTGTCCATATACCACTTCTTCTCTGTCCATTCATCTGTTTATGGACATTTTTTTTGCTTCCATGTCTTTGCTATTTCAATATTGCTGCAGTGCACATTTGACTGCCTGTGTCTTTCCGATTCTGGTAGTCTTAGGTTATAAGCCCAAGAGGTGCCCTGCCGCATCATATGGTAGCTCCATTTTTACCTTTTCAAGCAGCTCCATTCAGTTTGCGTTAGTGCTGTTACCACTTTACATCCCACCAGCAGCTAGAAGGTACACAGTTCTCTAAAATCCCTTCAGCATTTATAGTTTATAGACATTTTGCTGATGGAAATGACTGGTGTGAGCTGAAACCTTTTTGAATTTGAATTTGCATGTGTCTAATAATTCCTTATACTGAGCTTTAGGCATGTCCTTTTTTTTCTTTTCCTTTTTTTTTAAAGAGTGAGTACAACTTCCCTCCTCTTATTGACTTCTTGAAAAATTTCTCATGTGTTGAATTTTCTTGCCTATTCCCTACCCCAGAGCATTTTTCAGGGCAGGTGTCATTTAGAGCCCTGCAGTCCTTGTGACTATTAAGCAACCATTAGCACTGGGTTTAATGCTGCTGTTGTGGGAAAGAGCCACAAGGCGGCAGCATTATTACGTTCTCATCTCTTGTTACTAGGGCAACAGAATCTTCCTGGAGGTAGTGTTCCGTGGTTGTAAATTAGAGTGGAATGTGCTGGGACGAGCCCCCAGAAGTTTATGTCTCCTTACTTATGTTTGTTTTTTAAATTTAATTCTCTTTCTTTTTGGAGTAAATTTGATTAGAGTTTTTTGATTGTCTGGCTGTACAGAATCTGCTCAATGATTCCTACATATGTCTGTTCATCTTCGGATTCTGTTACCATGTATGTGAATACAGAATGTATATTTTAAAGGTATTGGTGATTATATAATTCATATAGTTTATCTGTTATATGTTTATATGCATGTAACATACATTAGTATATTTATGTTAATCCCATAGTCCTAATTTACCCATCCTCCCCCCTTTCATTTTGCCTAACCATTAGTTTATTTCATAAGTCTGTGAGTGTCTTTTTCTGTGGAAATATGTTCATTGGTAGCAATCTTAGGATAACATGTATAAATGATATCATAGGATATTTGTCATACCCTTTTGACTTACTTAACCTTATATTATTATTTCTAGGCTCTACTGTAGTCCTGAAAACGGCATTGTTCATTTTTTTCCCGAGGCTACTATTCCATTCTGTCCATATACCACTTCTTCTCTGTCCATTCATCTGTTTATGGACCTTTTTTTGCTTCCATGTCTTGGCTATTTCAGTATTGCTGCAGTGCACATTTGACTGCCTGTGTCTTTCCGATTCTGGTGGTCTTAGGTTATAAGCCCGAGAGGTGCCCTGCCGCATCATATGGTAGCTCAATTTCTACCTTTTCAAGCGGCTCCATTCAGTTTGCGTTAGTGCTGTTACCACTTTACATCCCAGCAGCAGATAGAAGGTACACATTTCTCTAAAACACCTTCAGCATTTATAGTTTGTAGACTTTTGCTGATGGCCATTTGACTGTTGTGAGCTGAAACCTTTATGGAGGTTGGATACGCATGTGGCGAATAATTCCTTATACTGATCTTTAGGCATATCCTTTTTCTTCTTTTCCTTTTTGTGTTAAAGTGTGAGTACAACTTCCCTCTTCATATTCACTTTTTGAAAAATTTCTCATGTGTTGAATTTTCTTGCCTATTCCCTACCCAAGGGCACTTTTTGAGGGCAGGTGTCATTTAGACCCCTGCAGTCGTTGTGACTATTAAGCAACCATTAGCACTGGGTTTAAAGCTGCTGTTGTGGGAAACAGCCACAAGGCGGCAGCATTATTACGTTCTCAACTCTTGTTACTAGGGCAACAGAATCTTCCTGGAGGTAGTGTTCTGAGGTTGTAAATTAGAGTGGAATGTGCTGGGACAAGCCCCCAGAAGTTTATGTCTCCTTACTTATGTTTGTTTTTTAAATTTCATTTCTATTTCTTATCAGCGTAAATTTGATTAGAGTGTTTTGATTGCCTGGCTGTACAGGATCTGCTCAATGATTCATACATATGTCTGTTCATCCTCGGGTCCTGTTACCATGTATGTGATTACAAAATGTATATTTTAAAGGTATTGGTGATTATATAATTCATACAGTTTATCTGTTATATGTTGTTATACACTTAACATACATTAGTATATGTATGTTAACCCCATAGTCCTAATTTACCCATCCTCCCACCTTTCATTTTGCTAACCATTAGTTTATTTCATAAGTCTGTGAGTGTCTTTTTCTGTGGAAATATGTTCATTGGTAGCAATCTTAGGATAACATGTATAAATATTATCATAGGATCTTTGTCGTACCCTTTTGAGTTAGTTAACCTTATATGATTATTTCTAGGCTCAACTGTAGTCCTGAAAACGGCGTTGTTCATTTTTTTCCCCAGGCTACTATTCTATTTGGTACGTATACTACTTCTTCTTTGTCCATTCTTCTGTTTATGAACCTTTTTTCTGCTTCCATGTCTTGGCTATTTCAATATTGCTGCAGTGCTCATTTGCCTGCCTGTGTCTTTCCGATTCAGGTGGTCTTAGGTTATAGGCCCAAAAGGTGACCTGCCGCATCATATGGTAGCTCAATTTTTATCTTTTCAAGCAGCTCCATTCAGTTTGCGTTAGTGCTGTTACCACTTTACATCCCACCAGCAGCTAGAAGGTACACAGTTCTCTAAAACCCCTTCAGCATTTATAGTTTGTAGACATTTTGCTGATGGAAACGACTGGTGTGAGCTGAAACCTTTTTGAATTTGAATTTGCATGTGTCAAATAATTCATTCTACTGAGCTTTAGGCATGTCCTTTTTTTTCTTTTCCTTTTTTTTTAAAGAGTGAGTACAACTTCCCTCCTCTTATTGACTTCTTGAAAAATTTCTCATGTGTTGAATATTCTTGCCTATTCCCTACCCCAGGGCATTTTTCAGGGCAGGTGTCATTTAGAGCCCTGCAGTCCATGTGACTATTAAGCAACCATTAGCACTGGGTTTAAAGCTGCTGTTGTGGGAAAGAGCCACAAGGCGGCAGCATTATTACGTTCTCATCTCTTGTTACTAGGGCAACAGAATCTTCCTGGAGGTAGTGTTCCAAGGTTGTAAATTAGAGTGGAATGTGCTGGGACAAGCCCCCAGAAGTTTATGTCTCCTTACTTAGGTTTGTTTTTTAAATTTAATTTCTATTTCTTATCGGAGTAAATTTGATTAGAGTGTTTTGATTGTCTGGCTGTACAGAAACTGCTCAATGATTCCTACATATGTCTGTTCATCTTCGGATTCTGTTACCATGTATGTGATTACGGAATATATATTTTAAAGGTATTGGTGATTATATAATTCATACAGTTTATCTGTTATATGTTTTTATACACTTAACATACATTAGTATATGTATGTTAACCCCATAGTCCTAGTTTACCCATCCTCCCACCTTTCATTTTGTCTAACCATTAGTTTATTTCATAAGTCTGTGAGTGTCTTTTTCTGTGGAAATATGTTCATTGGTAGCTATCTTAGGATAACATGTATAAATGTTATCATAGGATATTTGTCGTACCCTTTTGAGTTACTTAACCTTATATGATTATTTCTAGGCTCAACTGTAGTACTGAAAACGGCATTGTTCATTTTTTTCCCGAGGCTACTATTCTATTTGGTACGTATACCACTTCTTCTTTGTCCATTCATCTGTTTATGAACCTTTTTTCTGCTTCCATGTCTTGGCTATTTCAATATTGCTGCAGTGCTCATTTGCCTGCCTGTGTCTTTCCGATTCAGGTGGTCTTAGGTTATAGGCCCAAAAGGTGACCTGCCGCATCATATGGTAGCTCAATTTTTACCTTTTCAAGCAGCTCCATTCAGTTTGCGTTAGTGCTGTTACCACTTTACATCCCAGCAGCAGATAGAAGGTATACATTTCTCTAAAACCCCTTCAGCATTTATAGTTTGTAGACTTTTTGCTGATGGCCATTTGACTGGTGTGAGCTGAAACCTTTTTGGAGGTTGGATACGCATGTGGCGAATAATTCCTTATACTGATCTTTAGGCATATCCTTTTTCTTCTTTTCCTTTTTTTGTTAAAGTGTGAGTACAACTTCCCTCTTCATATTCACTTTTTGAAAAATTTCTCATGTGTTGAATTTTCTTGCGTATTCCCTACCCCAGGGCATTTTTTGAGGGCAGGTGTCATTTAGACCCCTGCAGTCGTTTTGACTATTAAGCAACCATTAGCACTGGGTTTAAAGCTGCTGTTGTGGGAAACAGCCACAAGGCGGCAGCATTATTACGTTCTCAACTCTTGTTACTATGGCAACAGAGTCTTCCTGGAGGTAGTGTTCCGAGGTTGTAAATTAGAGTGGAATGTGCTGGGACAAGCCTCCAGAAGTTTATGTCTCCTTACTTATGTTTGTTTTTTAAATTTAATTTCTATTTCTTATCGGAGTAAATTTGATTTTAGTGTTTTGATTGCCTGGCTGTACAGAATCTGCTCAATGATTCATACATATGTCTGTTCATCCTCGGGTCCTGTTACCATGTATGTGATTACAAAATGTATATTTTAAAGGTATTGGTGATTATATAATTCATACAGTTTATCTGTTATATGTTTTTATACACTTAACATACATTAGTATATGTATGTTAACCCCATAGTCCTAGTTAACCCATCCTCCCACCTTTCATTTTGGCTAACCATTAGTTTATTTGATAAGTCTGTGAGTGTCTTTTTCTGTGGAAATATGTTCATTGGTAGCAATCTTAGGATAACATGTATAAATGTTATCATAGGATATTTGTCGTACCCTTTTGAGTTACTTAACGTTATATGATTATTTCTAGGCTCAACTGTAGTCCTGAAAACGGCATTGTTCATTTTTTTCCCGAGGCTACTATTCTATTTGGTACGTATACCACTTCTTCTTTGTCCATTCATCTGTTTATGAACCTTTTTTCTGCTTCCATTTCTTGGCTATTTCAATATTGCTGCAGTGCTCATTTGCCTGCCTGTGTCTTTCCGATTCAGGTGGTCTTAGGTTATAGGCCCAAAAGGTGACCTGCCGCATCATATCGTAGCTCAATTTTTATCTTTTCAAGCAGCTCCATTCAGTTTGTGTTAGTGCTGTTACCACTTTACATCCCACCAGCAGCTAGAAGGTACACAGTTCTCTAAAACCCCTTCAGCATTTATAGTTTGTAGACATTTTGCTGATGGAAACGATTGGTGTGAGCTGAAACCTTTTTCCATTTGAATTTGCATGTGTCTAATAATTCATTCTACTGAGGTTTAGGCATGTCCTTTTTTTTCTTTTCCTTTTTTTTTAAAGAGTGAGTACAACTTCCCTCCTCTTATTGATTTCTTGAAAAATTTCTCATGTGTTGAATATTCTTGCCTATTCCTTACCCCAGGGCATTTTTCAGGGCAGGTGTCATTTAGAGCCCTGCAGTCCATGTGATTATTAAGCAACCATTAGCACTGGGTTTAAAGCTGCTGTTGTGGGAAAGAGCCACAAGGCGGCAGCATTATTACGTTCTCATCTCTTGTTACTAGGGCAACAGAATCTTCCTGGAGGTAGTGTTCCGAGGTTGTAAATTAGAGTGGAATGTGCTGGGACAAGCCCCCAGAAGTTTATGTCTCCTTACTTAGGTTTGTTTTTTAAATTAAATTTCTATTTCTTATCGGAGTAAATTTGATTAGAGTGTTTTGATTGTCTGGCTGTACAGAAACTGCTCAATGATTCCTACATATGTCTGTTCATCTTCGGATTCTGTTACCATGTATGTGATTACAGAATGTATATTTTAAAGGTATTGGTGATTATATAATTCATACAGTTTATCTGTTATATGTTTTTATACACTTAACATACATTAGTATATGTATGTTAACCCCATAGTCCTAATTTACCCGTCCTCCCACCTTTCATTTTGGCTAACAATTAGTTTATTTCATAAGTCTGTGAGTGTCTTTTTCTGTGGAAATATGTTCATTGGTAGCAATCTTAGGATAACATGTATAAATGATATCATAGGATAATTGTCATACCCTTTTGACTTACTTAACCTTATATGATTATTTCTAGGCTCTACTGTAGTCCTGAAAACGGCATTGTTCCTTTTTTCCCCGAGGCTACTATTCCATTCTGTCCATATACCACTTCTTCTCTGTCCATTCATCTGTTTATGGACATTTTTTTTGCTTCCATGTCTTTGCTATTTCAATATTGCTGCAGTGCACATTTGACTGCCTGTGTCTTTCCGATTCTGGTAGTCTTAGGTTATAAGCCCAAGAGGTGCCCTGCCGCATCATATGGTAGCTCAATTTTTACCTTTTCAAGCAGCTCCATTCCGTTTGCGTTAGTGCTGTTACCACTTTACATCCCACCAGCAGCTAGAAGGTACACAGTTCTCTAAAACCCCTTCAGCATTTATAGTTTATAGACATTTTGCTGATGGAAATGACTGGTGTGAGCTGAAACCTTTTTGAATTTGAATTTGCATGTGTCTAATAATTCCTTATACTGAGCTTTAGGCATGTCCTTTTTTTTCTTTTCCTTTTTTTTTAAAGAGTGAGTACAACTTCCCTCCTCTTATTGACTTCTTGAAAAATTTCTCATGTGTTGAATTTTCTTGCCTATTCGCTACCCCAGGGCATTTTTCAGGGCAGGTGTCATTTAGAGCCCTGCAGTCCTTGTGACTATTAAGCAACCATTAGCACTGGGTTTAATGTTGCTGTTGTGGGAAACAGCCACAAGGCGGCAGCATTATTACGTTCTCATCTCTTGTTACTAGGGCAACAGAATCTTCCTGGAAGTAGTGTTCCGTGGTTGTAAATTAGAGTGGAATGTGCTGGGACGAGCCCCCAGAAGTTTATGTCTCCTTACTTATGTTTGTTTTTTAAATTTAATTCTCTTTCTTTTTGGAGTAAATTTGATTAGAGTTTTTTGATTGTCTGGCTGTACAGAATCTGCTCAATGATTCCTACATATGTCTGTTCATCTTCGGATTCTGTTACCATGTATGTGAATACAGAATGTATATTTTAAAGGTATTGGTGATTATATAATTCATATAGTTTATCTGTTATATGTTTATATGCATGTAACATACATTAGTATATTTATGTTAATCCCATAGTCCTAATTTACCCATCCTCCCCCCTTTCATTTTGGCTAACCATTAGTTTATTTCATAAGTCTGTGAGTGTCTTTTTCTGTGGAAATATGTTCATTGGTAGCAATCTTAGGATAACATGTATAAATGATATCATAGGATATTTGTCATACCCTTTTGACTTACTTAACCTTATATTATTATTTCTAGGCTCTACTGTAGTCCTGAAAACGGCATTGTTCATTTTTTTCCCGAGGCTACTATTCCATTCTGTCCATATACCACTTCTTCTCTGTCCATTCATCTGTTTATGGACCTTTTTTTGCTTCCATGTCTTGGCTATTTCAGTATTGCTGCAGTGCACATTTGACTGCCTGTGTCTTTCCGATTCTGGTGGTCTTAGGTTATAAGCCCGAGAGGTGCCCTGCCGCATCATATGGTAGCTCAATTTCTACCTTTTCAAGCGGCTCCATTCAGTTTGCGTTAGTGCTGTTACCACTTTACATCCCAGCAGCAGATAGAAGGTACACATTTCTCTAAAACACCTTCAGCATTTATAGTTTGTAGACTTTTGCTGATGGCCATTTGACTGTTGTGAGCTGAAACCTTTATGGAGGTTGGATACGCATGTGGCGAATAATTCCTTATACTGATCTTTAGGCATATCCTTTTTCTTCTTTTCCTTTTTGTGTTAAAGTGTGAGTACAACTTCCCTCTTCATATTCACTTTTTGAAAAATTTCTCATGTGTTGAATTTTCTTGCCTATTCCCTACCCAAGGGCACTTTTTGAGGGCAGGTGTCATTTAGACCCCTGCAGTCGTTGTGACTATTAAGCAACCATTAGCACTGGGTTTAAAGCTGCTGTTGTGGGAAACAGCCACAAGGCGGCAGCATTATTACGTTCTCAACTCTTGTTACTAGGGCAACAGAATCTTCCTGGAGGTAGTGTTCTGAGGTTGTAAATTAGAGTGGAATGTGCTGGGACAAGCCCCCAGAAGTTTATGTCTCCTTACTTATGTTTGTTTTTTAAATTTCATTTCTATTTCTTATCAGCGTAAATTTCATTAGAGTGTTTTGATTGCCTGGCTGTACAGGATCTGCTCAATGATTCATACATATGTCTGTTCATCTTCGGGTCCTGTTACCATGTATGTGATTACAAAATGTGTATTTTAAAGGTATTGGTGATTATATAATTCATACAGTTTATCTGTTATATGTTGTTATACACTTAACATACATTAGTATATGTATGTTAACCCCATAGTCCTAATTTACCCATCCTCCCACCTTTCATTTTGGCTAACCATTAGTTTATTTGATAAGTCTGTGAGTGTCTTTTTCTGTGGAAATATGTTCATTGGTAGCAATCTTAGGATAACATGTATAAATGTTTTCATAGGATATTTGTCGTACCCTTTTGAGTTACTTAACCTTATATGATTATTTCTAGGCTCAACTGTAGTCCTGAAAACGGCATTGTTCATTTTTTTCCCGAGGCTACTATTCTATTTGGTACGTATACCACTTCTTCTTTGTCCATTCATCTGTTTATGAACCTTTTTTCTGCTTCCATGTCTTGGCTATTTCAATATTGCTGCAGTGCTCATTTGCCTGCCTGTGTCTTTCCGATTCAGGTGGTCTTAGGTTATAGGCCCAAAAGGTGACCTGCCGCATCATATGGTAGCTCAATTTTTATCTTTTCAAGCAGCTCCATTCAGTTTGCGTTAGTGCTGTTACCACTTTACATCCCACCAGCAGCTAGAAGGTACACAGTTCTCTAAAACCCCTTCAGCATTTATAGTTTGTAGACATTTTGCTGATGGAAACGACTGGTGTGAGCTGAAACCTTTTTGAATTTGAATTTGCATGTGTCTAATAATTCATTCTACTGAGGTTTAGGCATGTCCTTTTTTTTCTTTTCCTTTTTTTTTAAAGAGTGAGTACAACTTCCCTCCTCTTATTGACTTCTTGAAAAATTTCTCATGTGTTGAATATTCTTGCCTATTCCCTACCCCAGGGCATTTTTCAGGGCCGGTGTCATTTAGAGCCCTGCAGTCCATGTGACTATTAAGCAACCATTAGCACTGGGTTTAAAGCTGCTGTTGTGGGAAAGAGCCACAAGGCGGCAGCATTATTACGTTCTCATCTCTTGTTACTAGGGCAACAGAATCTTCCTGGAGGTAGTGTTCCGAGGTTGTAAATTAGAGTGGAATGTGCTGGGACAAGCCCCCAGAAGTTTATGTCTCCTTACTTAGGTTTGTTTTTTAAATTTAATTTCTATTTCTTATCGGAGTAAATTTGATTAGAGTGTTTTGATTGTCTGGCTGTACAGAAACTGCTCAATGATTCCTACATATGTCTGTTCATCTTCGGATTCTGTTACCATGTATGTGATTACGGAATGTATATTTTAAAGGTATTGGTGATTATATAATTCATACAGTTTATCTGTTATATGTTTTTATACACTTAACATACATTAGTATATGTATGTTAACCCCATAGTCCTAGTTTACCCATCCTCCCACCTTTCATTTTGTCTAACCATTAGTTTATTTCATAAGTCTGTGAGTGTCTTTTTCTGTGGAAATATGTTCATTGGTAGCTATCTTAGGATAACATGTATAAATGTTATCATAGGATATTTGTCGTACCCTTTTGAGTTACTTAACCTTATATGATTATTTCTAGGCTCAACTGTAGTCCTGAAAACGGCATTGTTCATTTTTTTCCCGAGGCTACTATTCTATTTGGTACGTATACCACTTCTTCTTTGTCCATTCATCTGTTTATGAACCTTTTTTCTGCTTCCATGTCTTGGCTATTTCAATATTGCTGCAGTGCTCATTTGCCTGCCTGTGTCTTTCCGATTCAGGTGGTCTTAGGTTATAGGCCCAAAAGGTGACCTGCCGCATCATATGGTAGCTCAATTTTTATCTTTTCAAGCAGCTCCATTCAGTTTGTGTTAGTGCTGTTACCACTTTACATCCCACCAGCAGCTAGAAGGTACACAGTTCTCTAAAACCCCTTCAGCATTTATAGTTTGTAGACATTTTGCTGATGGAAACGATTGGTGTGAGCTGAAACCTTTTTCCATTTGAATTTGCATGTGTCTAATAATTCATTCTACTGAGGTTTAGGCATGTCCTTTTTTTTCTTTTCCTTTTTTTTTAAAGAGTGAGTACAACTTCCCTCCTCTTATTGATTTCTTGAAAAATTTCTCATGTGTTGAATATTCTTGCCTATTCCTTACCCCAGGGCATTTTTCAGGGCAGGTGTCATTTAGAGCCCTGCAGTCCATGTGATTATTAAGCAACCATTAGCACTGGGTTTAAAGCTGCTGTTGTGGGAAAGAGCCACAAGGCGGCAGCATTATTACGTTCTCATCTCTTGTTACTAGGGCAACAGAATCTTCCTGGAGGTAGTGTTCCGAGGTTGTAAATTAGAGTGGAATGTGCTGGGACAAGCCCCCAGAAGTTTATGTCTCCTTACTTAGGTTTGTTTTTTAAATTAAATTTCTATTTCTTATCGGAGTAAATTTGATTAGAGTGTTTTGATTGTCTGGCTGTACAGAAACTGCTCAATGATTCCTACATATGTCTGTTCATCTTCGGATTCTGTTACCATGTATGTGATTACAGAATGTATATTTTAAAGGTATTGGTGATTATATAATTCATACAGTTTATCTGTTATATGTTTTTATACACTTAACATACATTAGTATATGTATGTTAACCCCATAGTCCTAATTTACCCGTCCTCCCACCTTTCATTTTGGCTAACAATTAGTTTATTTCATAAGTCTGTGAGTGTCTTTTTCTGTGGAAATATGTTCATTGGTAGCAATCTTAGGATAACATGTATAAATGATATCATAGGATAATTGTCATACCCTTTTGACTTACTTAACCTTATATGATTATTTCTAGGCTCTACTGTAGTCCTGAAAACGGCATTGTTCCTTTTTTCCCCGAGGCTACTATTCCATTCTGTCCATATACCACTTCTTCTCTGTCCATTCATCTGTTTATGGACATTTTTTTTGCTTCCATGTCTTTGCTATTTCAATATTGCTGCAGTGCACATTTGACTGCCTGTGTCTTTCCGATTCTGGTAGTCTTAGGTTATAAGCCCAAGAGGTGCCCTGCCGCATCATATGGTAGCTCAATTTTTACCTTTTCAAGCAGCTCCATTCCGTTTGCGTTAGTGCTGTTACCACTTTACATCCCACCAGCAGCTAGAAGGTACACAGTTCTCTAAAACCCCTTCAGCATTTATAGTTTATAGACATTTTGCTGATGGAAATGACTGGTGTGAGCTGAAACCTTTTTGAATTTGAATTTGCATGTGTCTAATAATTCCTTATACTGAGCTTTAGGCATGTCCTTTTTTTTCTTTTCCTTTTTTTTTAAAGAGTGAGTACAACTTCCCTCCTCTTATTGACTTCTTGAAAAATTTCTCATGTGTTGAATTTTCTTGCCTATTCGCTACCCCAGGGCATTTTTCAGGGCAGGTGTCATTTAGAGCCCTGCAGTCCTTGTGACTATTAAGCAACCATTAGCACTGGGTTTAATGTTGCTGTTGTGGGAAACAGCCACAAGGCGGCAGCATTATTACGTTCTCATCTCTTGTTACTAGGGCAACAGAATCTTCCTGGAAGTAGTGTTCCGTGGTTGTAAATTAGAGTGGAATGTGCTGGGACGAGCCCCCAGAAGTTTATGTCTCCTTACTTATGTTTGTTTTTTAAATTTAATTCTCTTTCTTTTTGGAGTAAATTTGATTAGAGTTTTTTGATTGTCTGGCTGTACAGAATCTGCTCAATGATTCCTACATATGTCTGTTCATCTTCGGATTCTGTTACCATGTATGTGAATACAGAATGTATATTTTAAAGGTATTGGTGATTATATAATTCATATAGTTTATCTGTTATATGTTTATATGCATGTAACATACATTAGTATATTTATGTTAATCCCATAGTCCTAATTTACCCATCCTCCCCCCTTTCATTTTGGCTAACCATTAGTTTATTTCATAAGTCTGTGAGTGTCTTTTTCTGTGGAAATATGTTCATTGGTAGCAATCTTAGGATAACATGTATAAATGATATCATAGGATATTTGTCATACCCTTTTGACTTACTTAACCTTATATTATTATTTCTAGGCTCTACTGTAGTCCTGAAAACGGCATTGTTCATTTTTTTCCCGAGGCTACTATTCCATTCTGTCCATATACCACTTCTTCTCTGTCCATTCATCTGTTTATGGACCTTTTTTTGCTTCCATGTCTTGGCTATTTCAGTATTGCTGCAGTGCACATTTGACTGCCTGTGTCTTTCCGATTCTGGTGGTCTTAGGTTATAAGCCCGAGAGGTGCCCTGCCGCATCATATGGTAGCTCAATTTCTACCTTTTCAAGCGGCTCCATTCAGTTTGCGTTAGTGCTGTTACCACTTTACATCCCAGCAGCAGATAGAAGGTACACATTTCTCTAAAACACCTTCAGCATTTATAGTTTGTAGACTTTTGCTGATGGCCATTTGACTGTTGTGAGCTGAAACCTTTATGGAGGTTGGATACGCATGTGGCGAATAATTCCTTATACTGATCTTTAGGCATATCCTTTTTCTTCTTTTCCTTTTTGTGTTAAAGTGTGAGTACAACTTCCCTCTTCATATTCACTTTTTGAAAAATTTCTCATGTGTTGAATTTTCTTGCCTATTCCCTACCCAAGGGCACTTTTTGAGGGCAGGTGTCATTTAGACCCCTGCAGTCGTTGTGACTATTAAGCAACCATTAGCACTGGGTTTAAAGCTGCTGTTGTGGGAAACAGCCACAAGGCGGCAGCATTATTACGTTCTCAACTCTTGTTACTAGGGCAACAGAATCTTCCTGGAGGTAGTGTTCTGAGGTTGTAAATTAGAGTGGAATGTGCTGGGACAAGCCCCCAGAAGTTTATGTCTCCTTACTTATGTTTGTTTTTTAAATTTCATTTCTATTTCTTATCAGCGTAAATTTCATTAGAGTGTTTTGATTGCCTGGCTGTACAGGATCTGCTCAATGATTCATACATATGTCTGTTCATCTTCGGGTCCTGTTACCATGTATGTGATTACAAAATGTGTATTTTAAAGGTATTGGTGATTATATAATTCATACAGTTTATCTGTTATATGTTGTTATACACTTAACATACATTAGTATATGTATGTTAACCCCATAGTCCTAATTTACCCATCCTCCCACCTTTCATTTTGGCTAACCATTAGTTTATTTGATAAGTCTGTGAGTGTCTTTTTCTGTGGAAATATGTTCATTGGTAGCAATCTTAGGATAACATGTATAAATGTTTTCATAGGATATTTGTCGTACCCTTTTGAGTTACTTAACCTTATATGATTATTTCTAGGCTCAACTGTAGTCCTGAAAACGGCATTGTTCATTTTTTTCCCGAGGCTACTATTCTATTTGGTACGTATACCACTTCTTCTTTGTCCATTCATCTGTTTATGAACCTTTTTTCTGCTTCCATGTCTTGGCTATTTCAATATTGCTGCAGTGCTCATTTGCCTGCCTGTGTCTTTCCGATTCAGGTGGTCTTAGGTTATAGGCCCAAAAGGTGACCTGCCGCATCATATGGTAGCTCAATTTTTATCTTTTCAAGCAGCTCCATTCAGTTTGCGTTAGTGCTGTTACCACTTTACATCCCACCAGCAGCTAGAAGGTACACAGTTCTCTAAAACCCCTTCAGCATTTATAGTTTGTAGACATTTTGCTGATGGAAACGACTGGTGTGAGCTGAAACCTTTTTGAATTTGAATTTGCATGTGTCTAATAATTCATTCTACTGAGGTTTAGGCATGTCCTTTTTTTTCTTTTCCTTTTTTTTTAAAGAGTGAGTACAACTTCCCTCCTCTTATTGACTTCTTGAAAAATTTCTCATGTGTTGAATATTCTTGCCTATTCCCTACCCCAGGGCATTTTTCAGGGCCGGTGTCATTTAGAGCCCTGCAGTCCATGTGACTATTAAGCAACCATTAGCACTGGGTTTAAAGCTGCTGTTGTGGGAAAGAGCCACAAGGCGGCAGCATTATTACGTTCTCATCTCTTGTTACTAGGGCAACAGAATCTTCCTGGAGGTAGTGTTCCGAGGTTGTAAATTAGAGTGGAATGTGCTGGGACAAGCCCCCAGAAGTTTATGTCTCCTTACTTAGGTTTGTTTTTTAAATTTAATTTCTATTTCTTATCGGAGTAAATTTGATTAGAGTGTTTTGATTGTCTGGCTGTACAGAAACTGCTCAATGATTCCTACATATGTCTGTTCATCTTCGGATTCTGTTACCATGTATGTGATTACGGAATGTATATTTTAAAGGTATTGGTGATTATATAATTCATACAGTTTATCTGTTATATGTTTTTATACACTTAACATACATTAGTATATGTATGTTAACCCCATAGTCCTAGTTTACCCATCCTCCCACCTTTCATTTTGTCTAACCATTAGTTTATTTCATAAGTCTGTGAGTGTCTTTTTCTGTGGAAATATGTTCATTGGTAGCTATCTTAGGATAACATGTATAAATGTTATCATAGGATATTTGTCGTACCCTTTTGAGTTACTTAACCTTATATGATTATTTCTAGGCTCAACTGTAGTCCTGAAAACGGCATTGTTCATTTTTTTCCCGAGGCTACTATTCTATTTGGTACGTATACCACTTCTTCTTTGTCCATTCATCTGTTTATGAACCTTTTTTCTGCTTCCATGTCTTGGCTATTTCAATATTGCTGCAGTGCTCATTTGCCTGCCTGTGTCTTTCCGATTCAGGTGGTCTTAGGTTATAGGCCCAAAAGGTGACCTGCCGCATCATATGGTAGCTCAATTTTTATCTTTTCAAGCAGCTCCATTCAGTTTGTGTTAGTGCTGTTACCACTTTACATCCCACCAGCAGCTAGAAGGTACACAGTTCTCTAAAACCCCTTCAGCATTTATAGTTTGTAGACATTTTGCTGATGGAAACGATTGGTGTGAGCTGAAACCTTTTTCCATTTGAATTTGCATGTGTCTAATAATTCATTCTACTGAGGTTTAGGCATGTCCTTTTTTTTCTTTTCCTTTTTTTTTAAAGAGTGAGTACAACTTCCCTCCTCTTATTGATTTCTTGAAAAATTTCTCATGTGTTGAATATTCTTGCCTATTCCTTACCCCAGGGCATTTTTCAGGGCAGGTGTCATTTAGAGCCCTGCAGTCCATGTGATTATTAAGCAACCATTAGCACTGGGTTTAAAGCTGCTGTTGTGGGAAAGAGCCACAAGGCGGCAGCATTATTACGTTCTCATCTCTTGTTACTAGGGCAACAGAATCTTCCTGGAGGTAGTGTTCCGAGGTTGTAAATTAGAGTGGAATGTGCTGGGACAAGCCCCCAGAAGTTTATGTCTCCTTACTTAGGTTTGTTTTTTAAATTAAATTTCTATTTCTTATCGGAGTAAATTTGATTAGAGTGTTTTGATTGTCTGGCTGTACAGAAACTGCTCAATGATTCCTACATATGTCTGTTCATCTTCGGATTCTGTTACCATGTATGTGATTACAGAATGTATATTTTAAAGGTATTGGTGATTATATAATTCATACAGTTTATCTGTTATATGTTTTTATACACTTAACATACATTAGTATATGTATGTTAACCCCATAGTCCTAATTTACCCATCCTCCCACCTTTCATTTTGGCTAACAATTAGTTTATTTCATAAGTCTGTGAGTGTCTTTTTCTGTGGAAATATGTTCATTGGTAGCAATCTTAGGATAACATGTATAAATGATATCATAGGATATTTGTCATACCCTTTTGACTTACTTAACCTTATATTATTATTTCTAGGCTCTACTGTAGTCCTGAAAACGGCATTGTTCATTTTTTTCCCGAGGCTACTATTCCATTCTGTCCATATACCACTTCTTCTCTGTCCATTCATCTGTTTATGGACTTTTTTTTGCTTCCATGTCTTGGCTATTTCAGTATTGCTGCAGTGCACATTTGACTGCCTGTGTCTTTCCGATTCTGGTGGTCTTAGGTTATAAGCCCGAGAGGTGCCCTGCCGCATCATATGGTAGCTCAATTTCTACCTTTTTAAGCGGCTCCATTCAGTTTGCGTTAGTGCTGTTACCACTTTACATCCCAGCAGCAGATAGAAGGTACACATTTCTCTAAAACACCTTCAGCATTTATAGTTTGTAGACTTTTGCTGATGGCCATTTGACTGTTGTGAGCTGAAACCTTTATGGAGGTTGGATACGCATGTGGCGAATAATTCCTTATACTGATCTTTAGGCATATCCTTTTTCTTCTTTTCCTTTTTGTGTTAAAGTGTGAGTACAACTTCCCTCTTCATATTCACTTTTTGAAAAATTTCTCATGTGTTGAATTTTCTTGCCTATTCCCTACCCAAGGGCACTTTTTGAGGGCAGGTGTCATTTAGACCCCTGCAGTCGTTGTGACTATTAAGCAACCATTAGCACTGGGTTTAAAGCTGCTGTTGTGGGAAACAGCCACAAGGCGGCAGCATTATTACGTTCTCAACTCTTGTTACTAGGGCAACAGAATCTTCCTGGAGGTAGTGTTCTGAGGTTGTAAATTAGAGTGGAATGTGCTGGGACAAGCCCCCAGAAGTTTATGTCTCCTTACTTATGTTTGTTTTTTAAATTTCATTTCTATTTCTTATCAGCGTAAATTTGATTAGAGTGTTTTGATTGCCTGGCTGTACAGGATCTGCTCAATGATTCATACATATGTCTGTTCATCTTCGGGTCCTGTTACCATGTATGTGATTACAAAATGTGTATTTTAAAGGTATTGGTGATTATATAATTCATACAGTTTATCTGTTATATGTTGTTATACACTTAACATACATTAGTATATGTATGTTAACCCCATAGTCCTAATTTACCCATCCTCCCACCTTTCATTTTGCTAACCATTAGTTTATTTCATAAGTCTGTGAGTGTCTTTTTCTGTGGAAATATGTTCATTGGTAGCAATCTTAGGATAACATGTATAAATGTTTTCATAGGATATTTGTCGTACCCTTTTGAGTTACTTAACCTTATATGATTATTTCTAGGCTCAACTGTAGTCCTGAAAACGGCATTGTTCATTTTTTTCCCGAGGCTACTATTCTATTTGGTACGTATACCACTTCTTCTTTGTCCATTCATCTGTTTATGAACCTTTTTTCTGCTTCCATGTCTTGGCTATTTCAATATTGCTGCAGTGCTCATTTGCCTGCCTGTGTCTTTCCGATTCAGGTGGTCTTAGGTTATAGGCCCAAAAGGTGACCTGCCGCATCATATGGTAGCTCAATTTTTATCTTTTCAAGCAGCTCCATTCAGTTTGCGTTAGTGCTGTTACCACTTTACATCCCACCAGCAGCTAGAAGGTACACAGTTCTCTAAAACCCCTTCAGCATTTATAGTTTGTAGACATTTTGCTGATGGAAACGACTGGTGTGAGCTGAAACCTTTTTGAATTTGAATTTGCATGTGTCTAATAATTCATTCTACTGAGCTTTAGGCATGTCCTTTTTTTTTCTTTTCCTTTTTTTTTAAAGAGTGAGTACAACTTCCCTCCTCTTATTGACTTCTTGAAAAATTTCTCATGTGTTGAATATTCTTGCCTATTCCCTACCCCAGGGCATTTTTCAGGGCAGGTGTCATTTAGAGCCCTGCAGTCCATGTGACTATTAAGCAACCATTAGCACTGGGTTTAAAGCTGCTGTTGTGGGAAAGAGCCACAAGGCGGCAGCATTATTACGTTCTCATCTCTTGTTACTAGGGCAACAGAATCTTCCTGGAGGTAGTGTTCCGAGGTTGTAAATTAGAGTGGAATGTGCTGGGACAAGCCCCCAGAAGTTTATGTCTCCTTACTTAGGTTTGTTTTTTAAATTTAATTTCTATTTCTTATCGGAGTAAATTTGATTAGAGTGTTTTGATTGTCTGGCTGTACAGAAACTGCTCAATGATTCCTACATATGTCTGTTCATCTTCGGATTCTGTTACCATGTATGTGATTACGGAATGTATATTTTAAAGGTATTGGTGATTATATAATTCATACAGTTTATCTGTTATATGTTTTTATACACTTAACATACATTAGTATATGTATGTTAACCCCATAGTCCTAGTTTACCCATCCTCCCACCTTTCATTTTGTCTAACCATTAGTTTATTTCATAAGTCTGTGAGTGTCTTTTTCTGTGGAAATATGTTCATTGGTAGCTATCTTAGGATAACATGTATAAATGTTATCATAGGATATTTGTCGTACCCTTTTGAGTTACTTAACCTTATATGATTATTTCTAGGCTCAACTGTAGTCCTGAAAACGGCATTGTTCATTTTTTTCCCGAGGCTACTATTCTATTTGGTACGTATACCACTTCTTCTTTGTCCATTCATCTGTTTATGAACCTTTTTTCTGCTTCCATGTCTTGGCTATTTCAATATTGCTGCAGTGCTCATTTGCCTGCCTGTGTCTTTCCGATTCAGGTGGTCTTAGGTTATAGGCCCAAAAGGTGACCTGCCGCATCATATGGTAGCTCAATTTTTACCTTTTCAAGCAGCTCCATTCAGTTTGCGTTAGTGCTGTTACCACTTTACATCCCAGCAGCAGATAGAAGGTATACATTTCTCTAAAACCCCTTCAGCATTTATAGTTTGTAGACTTTTTGCTGATGGCCATTTGACTGGTGTGAGCTGAAACCTTTTTGGAGGTTGGATACGCATGTGGCGAATAATTCCTTATACTGATCTTTAGGCATATCCTTTTTCTTCTTTTCCTTTTTTTGTTAAAGTGTGAGTACAACTTCCCTCTTCATATTCACTTTTTGAAAAATTTCTCATGTGTTGAATTTTCTTGCGTATTCCCTACCCCAGGGCATTTTTTGAGGGCAGGTGTCATTTAGACCCCTGCAGTCGTTTTGACTATTAAGCAACCATTAGCACTGGGTTTAAAGCTGCTGTTGTGGGAAACAGCCACAAGGCGGCAGCATTATTATGTTCTAAACTCTTGTTACTATGGCAACAGAGTCTTCCAGGAGGTAGTGTTCCGAGGTTGTAAATTAGAGTGGAATGTGCTGGGACAAGCCTCCAGAAGTTTATGTCTCCTTACTTATGTTTGTTTTTTAAATTTAATTTCTATTTCTTATCGGAGTAAATTTGATTTTAGTGTTTTGATTGCCTGGCTGTACAGAATCTGCTCAATGATTCATACATATGTCTGTTCATCCTCGGGTCCTGTTACCATGTATGTGATTACAAAATGTATATTTTAAAGGTATTGGTGATTATATAATTCATACAGTTTATCTGTTATATGTTTTTATACACTTAACATACGTTAGTATATGTATGTTAACCCCATAGTCCCAGTTAACCCATCCTCCCACCTTTCATTTTGGCTAACCATTAGTTTATTTCATAAGTCTGTGAGTGTCTTTTTCTGTGGAAATATGTTCATTGGTAGCAATCTTAGGATAACATGTATAAATGATATCATAGGATATTTGTCGTACCCTTTTGAGTTACTTAACGTTATATGATTATTTCTAGGCTCAACTGTAGTCCTGAAAACGGCATTGTTCATTTTTTTCCCGAGGCTACTATTCTATTTGGTACGTATACCACTTCTTCTTTGTCCATTCATCTGTTTATGAACCTTTTTTCTGCTTCCATGTCTTGGCTATTTCAATATTGCTGCAGTGCTCATTTGCCTGCCTGTGTCTTTCCGATTCAGGTGGTCTTAGGTTATAGGCCCAAAAGGTGACCTGCCGCATCATATGGTACCTCAATTTTTATCTTTTCAAGCAGCTCCATTCAGTTTGTGTTAGTGCTGTTACCACTTTACATCCCACCAGCAGCTAGAAGGTACACAGTTCTCTAAAACCCCTTCAGCATTTATAGTTTGTAGACATTTTGCCAATGGAAACGATTGGTGTGAGCTGAAACCTTTTTCCATTTGAATTTGCATGTGTCTAATAATTCATTCTACTGAGCTTTAGGCATGTCCTTATTTTTCTTTTCCTTTTTTTAAAAGAGTGAGTACAACTTCCCTCCTCTTATTGATTTCTTGAAAAATTTCTCATGTGTTGAATATTCTTGCCTATTCCTTACCCCAGGGCATTTTTCAGGGCAGGTGTCATTTAGAGCCCTGCAGTCCATGTGACTATTAAGCAACCATTAGCACTGGGTTTAAAGCTGCTGTTGTGAGAAAGAGCCACAAGGCGGCAGCATTATTACGTTCTCATCTCTTGTTACTAGGGCAACAGAATCTTCCTGGAGGTAGTGTTCCGAGGTTGTAAATTAGAGTGGAATGTGCTGGGACAAGCCCCCAGAAGTTTATGTCTCCTTACTTAGGTTTGTTTTTTAAATTTAATTTCTATTACTTATCGGAGTAAATTTGATTAGAGTGTTTTGATTGTCTGGCTGTACAGAAACTGCTCAATGATTCCTACATATGTCTGTTCATCTTCGGATTCTGTTACCATGTATGTGATTACAGAATGTATATTTTAAAGGTATTGGTGATTATATAATTCATACAGTTTATCTGTTATATGTTTTTATACACTTAACATACATTAGTATATGTATGTTAACCCCATAGTCCTAGTTAACCCATCCTCCCACCTTTCATTTTGGCTAACCATTAGTTTATTTGATAAGTCTGTGAGTGTCTATTTCTGTGGAAATATGTTCATTGGTAGCAATCTTAGGATAACATGTATAAATGTTATCATAGGATATTTTTCGTACCCTTTTGAGTTACTTAACGTTATATGATTATTTCTAGGCTCAACTGTAGTCCTGAAAACGGCATTGTTCATTTTTTTCCCGAGGCTACTATTCTATTTGGTACGTATACCACTTCTTCTTTGTCCATTCATCTGTTTATTAACCTTTTTTCTGCTTCCATGTCTTGGCTATTTCAATATTGCTGCAGTGCTCATTTGCCTGCCTGTGTCTTTCCGATTCAGGTGGTCTTAGGTTATAGGCCCAAAAGGTGACCTGCCGCATCATATGGCACCTCAATTTTTATCTTTTCAAGCAGCTCCATTCAGTTTGTGTTAGTGCTGTTACCACTTTACATCCCACCAGCAGCTAGAAGGTACACAGTTCTCTAAAACCCCTTCAGCATTTATAGTTTGTAGACATTTTGCCAATGGAAACGATTGGTGTGAGCTGAAACCTTTTTCCATTTGAATTTGCATGTGTCTAATAATTCATTCTACTGAGCTTTAGGCATGTCCTTTTTTTTTCTTTTCCTTTTTTTTTAAAGAGTGAGTACAACTTCCCTCCTCTTATTGATTTCTTGAAAAATTTCTCATGTGTTGAATATTCTTGCCTATTCCTTACCCCAGGGCATTTTTCAGGGCAGGTGTCATTTAGAGCCCTGCAGTCCATGTGATTATTAAGCAACCATTAGCACTGGGTTTAAAGCTGCTGTTGTGGGAAAGAGCCACAAGGCGGCAGCATTATTACGTTCTCATCTCTTGTTACTAGGGCAACAGAATCTTCCTGGAGGTAGTGTTCCGAGGTTGTAAATTAGAGTGGAATGTGCTGGGACAAGCCCCCAGAAATTTATGTCTCCTTACTTAGGTTTGTTTTTTAAATTTAATTTCTATTTCTTATCGGAGTAAATTTGATTAGAGTGTTTTGATTGTCTGGCTGTACAGAAACTGCTCAATGATTCCTACATATGTCTGTTCATCTTCGGATTCTGTTACCATGTATGTGATTACAGAATGTATATTTTAAAGGTATTGGTGATTATATAATTCATACAGTTTATCTGTTATATGTTTTTATACACTTAACATACATTAGTATATGTATGTTAACCCCATAGTCCTAATTTACCCGTCCTCCCACCTTTCATTTTGGCTAACAATTAGTTTATTTCATAAGTCTGTGAGTGTCTTTTTCTGTGGAAATATGTTCATTGGTAGCAATCTTAGGATAACATGTATAAATGATATCATAGGATAATTGTCATACCCTTTTGACTTACTTAACCTTATATGATTATTTCTAGGCTCTACTGTAGTCCTGAAAACGGCATTGTTCCTTTTTTCCCCGAGGCTACTATTCCATTCTGTCCATATACCACTTCTTCTCTGTCCATTCATCTGTTTATGGACATTTTTTTTGCTTCCATGTCTTTGCTATTTCAATATTGCTGCAGTGCACATTTGACTGCCTGTGTCTTTCCGATTCTGGTAGTCTTAGGTTATAAGCCCAAGAGGTGCCCTGCCGCATCATATGGTAGCTCCATTTTTACCTTTTCAAGCAGCTCCATTCAGTTTGCGTTAGTGCTGTTACCACTTTACATCCCACCAGCAGCTAGAAGGTACACAGTTCTCTAAAATCCCTTCAGCATTTATAGTTTATAGACATTTTGCTGATGGAAATGACTGGTGTGAGCTGAAACCTTTTTGAATTTGAATTTGCATGTGTCTAATAATTCCTTATACTGAGCTTTAGGCATGTCCTTTTTTTTCTTTTCCTTTTTTTTTAAAGAGTGAGTACAACTTCCCTCCTCTTATTGACTTCTTGAAAAATTTCTCATGTGTTGAATTTTCTTGCCTATTCCCTACCCCAGAGCATTTTTCAGGGCAGGTGTCATTTAGAGCCCTGCAGTCCTTGTGACTATTAAGCAACCATTAGCACTGGGTTTAATGCTGCTGTTGTGGGAAACAGCCACAAGGCGGCAGCATTATTACGTTCTCATCTCTTGTTACTAGGGCAACAGAATCTTCCTGGAGGTAGTGTTCCGTGGTTGTAAATTAGAGTGGAATGTGCTGGGACGAGCCCCCAGAAGTTTATGTCTCCTTACTTATGTTTGTTTTTTAAATTTAATTCTCTTTCTTTTTGGAGTAAATTTGATTAGAGTTTTTTGATTGTCTGGCTGTACAGAATCTGCTCAATGATTCCTACATATGTCTGTTCATCTTCGGATTCTGTTACCATGTATGTGAATACAGAATGTATATTTTAAAGGTATTGGTGATTATATAATTCATATAGTTTATCTGTTATATGTTTATATGCATGTAACATACATTAGTATATTTATGTTAATCCCATAGTCCTAATTTACCCATCCTCCCCCCTTTCATTTTGGCTAACCATTAGTTTATTTCATAAGTCTGTGAGTGTCTTTTTCTGTGGAAATATGTTCATTGGTAGCAATCTTAGGATAACATGTATAAATGATATCATAGGATATTTGTCATACCCTTTTGACTTACTTAACCTTATATTATTATTTCTAGGCTCTACTGTAGTCCTGAAAACGGCATTGTTCATTTTTTTCCCGAGGCTACTATTCCATTCTGTCCATATACCACTTCTTCTCTGTCCATTCATCTGTTTATGGACCTTTTTTTGCTTCCATGTCTTGGCTATTTCAGTATTGCTGCAGTGCACATTTGACTGCCTGTGTCTTTCCGATTCTGGTGGTCTTAGGTTATAAGCCCGAGAGGTGCCCTGCCGCATCATATGGTAGCTCAATTTCTACCTTTTCAAGCGGCTCCATTCAGTTTGCGTTAGTGCTGTTACCACTTTACATCCCAGCAGCAGATAGAAGGTACACATTTCTCTAAAACACCTTCAGCATTTATAGTTTGTAGACTTTTGCTGATGGCCATTTGACTGTTGTGAGCTGAAACCTTTATGGAGGTTGGATACGCATGTGGCGAATAATTCCTTATACTGATCTTTAGGCATATCCTTTTTCTTCTTTTCCTTTTTGTGTTAAAGTGTGAGTACAACTTCCCTCTTCATATTCACTTTTTGAAAAATTTCTCATGTGTTGAATTTTCTTGCCTATTCCCTACCCAAGGGCACTTTTTGAGGGCAGGTGTCATTTAGACCCCTGCAGTCGTTGTGACTATTAAGCAACCATTAGCACTGGGTTTAAAGCTGCTGTTGTGGGAAACAGCCACAAGGCGGCAGCATTATTACGTTCTCAACTCTTGTTACTAGGGCAACAGAATCTTCCTGGAGGTAGTGTTCTGAGGTTGTAAATTAGAGTGGAATGTGCTGGGACAAGCCCCCAGAAGTTTATGTCTCCTTACTTATGTTTGTTTTTTAAATTTCATTTCTATTTCTTATCAGCGTAAATTTGATTAGAGTGTTTTGATTGCCTGGCTGTACAGGATCTGCTCAATGATTCATACATATGTCTGTTCATCTTCGGGTCCTGTTACCATGTATGTGATTACAAAATGTATATTTTAAAGGTATTGGTGATTATATAATTCATACAGTTTATCTGTTATATGTTGTTATACACTTAACATACATTAGTATATGTATGTTAACCCCATAGTCCTAATTTACCCATCCTCCCACCTTTCATTTTGCTAACCATTAGTTTATTTCATAAGTCTGTGAGTGTCTTTTTCTGTGGAAATATGTTCATTGGTAGCAATCTTAGGATAACATGTATAAATATTATCATAGGATCTTTGTCGTACCCTTTTGAGTTAGTTAACCTTATATGATTATTTCTAGGCTCAACTGTAGTCCTGAAAACGGCGTTGTTCATTTTTTTCCCCAGGCTACTATTCTATTTGGTACGTATACTACTTCTTCTTTGTCCATTCTTCTGTTTATGAACCTTTTTTCTGCTTCCATGTCTTGGCTATTTCAATATTGCTGCAGTGCTCATTTGCCTGCCTGTGTCTTTCCGATTCAGGTGGTCTTAGGTTATAGGCCCAAAAGGTGACCTGCCGCATCATATGGTAGCTCAATTTTTATCTTTTCAAGCAGCTCCATTCAGTTTGCGTTAGTGCTGTTACCACTTTACATCCCACCAGCAGCTAGAAGGTACACAGTTCTCTAAAACCCCTTCAGCATTTATAGTTTGTAGACATTTTGCTGATGGAAACGACTGGTGTGAGCTGAAACCTTTTTGAATTTGAATTTGCATGTGTCTAATAATTCATTCTACTGAGCTTTAGGCATGTCCTTTTTTTTCTTTTCCTTTTTTTTTAAAGAGTGAGTACAACTTCCCTCCTCTTATTGACTTCTTGAAAAATTTCTCATGTGTTGAATATTCTTGCCTATTCCCTACCCCAGGGCATTTTTCAGGGCAGGTGTCATTTAGAGCCCTGCAGTCCATGTGACTATTAAGCAACCATTAGCACTGGGTTTAAAGCTGCTGTTGTGGGAAAGAGCCACAAGGCGGCAGCATTATTACGTTCTCATCTCTTGTTACTAGGGCAACAGAATCTTCCTGGAGGTAGTGTTCCGAGGTTGTAAATTAGAGTGGAATGTGCTGGGACAAGCCCCCAGAAGTTTATGTCTCCTTACTTAGGTTTGTTTTTTAAATTTAATTTCTATTTCTTATCGGAGTAAATTTGATTAGAGTGTTTTGATTGTCTGGCTGTACAGAAACTGCTCAATGATTCCTACATATGTCTGTTCATCTTCGGATTCTGTTACCATGTATGTGATTACGGAATGTATATTTTAAAGGTATTGGTGATTATATAATTCATACAGTTTATCTGTTATATGTTTTTATACACTTAACATACATTAGTATATGTATGTTAACCCCATAGTCCTAGTTTACCCATCCTCCCACCTTTCATTTTGTCTAACCATTAGTTTATTTCATAAGTCTGTGAGTGTCTTTTTCTGTGGAAATATGTTCATTGGTAGCTATCTTAGGATAACATGTATAAATGTTATCATAGGATATTTGTCGTACCCTTTTGAGTTATTTAACCTTATATGATTATTTCTAGGCTCAACTGTAGTCCTGAAAACGGCATTGTTCATTTTTTTCCCGAGGCTACTATTCTATTTGGTACGTATACCACTTCTTCTTTGTCCATTCATCTGTTTATGAACCTTTTTTCTGCTTCCATGTCTTGGCTATTTCAATATTGCTGCAGTGCTCATTTGCCTGCCTGTGTCTTTCCGATTCAGGTGGTCTTAGGTTATAGGCCCAAAAGGTGACCTGCCGCATCATATGGTAGCTCAATTTTTATCTTTTCAAGCAGCTCCATTCAGTTTGCGTTAGTGCTGTTACCACTTTACATCCCAGCAGCAGATAGAAGGTATACATTTCTCTAAAACCCCTTCAGCATTTATAGTTTGTAGACTTTTTGCTGATGGCCATTTGACTGGTGTGAGCTGAAACCTTTTTGGAGGTTGGATACGCATGTGGCGAATAATTCCTTATACTGATCTTTAGGCATATCCTTTTTCTTCTTTTCCTTTTTTTGTTAAATTGTGAGTACAACTTCCCTCTTCATATTCACTTTTTGAAAAATTTCTCATGTGTTGAATTTTCTTGCGTATTCCCTACCCCAGGGCATTTTTTGAGGGCAGGTGTCATTTAGACCCCTGCAGTCGTTTTGACTATTAAGCAACCATTAGCACTGGGTTTAAAGCTGCTGTTGTGGGAAACAGCCACAAGGCGGCAGCATTATTATGTTCTAAACTCTTGTTACTATGGCAACAGAGTCTTCCTGGAGGTAGTGTTCCGAGGTTGTAAATTAGAGTGGAATGTGCTGGGACAAGCCTCCAGAAGTTTATGTCTCCTTACTTATGTTTGTTTTTTAAATTTAATTTCTATTTCTTATCGGAGTAAATTTGATTTTAGTGTTTTGATTGCCTGGCTGTACAGAATCTGCTCAATGATTCATACATATGTCTGTTCATCCTCGGGTCCTGTTACCATGTATGTGATTACAAAATGTATATTTTAAAGGTATTGGTGATTATATAATTCATACAGTTTATCTGTTATATGTTTTTATACACTTAACATACATTAGTATATGTATGTTAACCCCATAGTCCTAGTTAACCCATCCTCCCACCTTTCATTTTGGCTAACCATTAGTTTATTTGATAAGTCTGTGAGTGTCTTTTTCTGTGGAAATATGTTCATTGGTAGCAATCTTAGGATAACATGTATAAATGTTATCATAGGATATTTGTCGTACCCTTTTGAGTTACTTAACGTTATATGATTATTTCTAGGCTCAACTGTAGTCCTGAAAACGGCATTGTTCATTTTTTTCCCGAGGCTACTATTCTATTTGGTACGTATACCACTTCTTCTTTGTCCATTCATCTGTTTATGAACCTTTTTTCTGCTTCCATGTCTTGGCTATTTCAATATTGCTGCAGTGCTCATTTGCCTGCCTGTGTCTTTCCGATTCAGGTGGTCTTAGGTTATAGGCCCAAAAGGTGACCTGCCGCATCATATGGTAGCTCAATTTTTATCTTTTCAAGCAGCTCCATTCAGTTTGCGTTAGTGCTGTTACCACTTTACATCCCACCAGCAGCTAGAAGGTACACAGTTCTCTAAAACCCCTTCAGCATTTATAGTTTGTAGACATTTTGCTGATGGAAACGATTGGTGTGAGCTGAAACCTTTTTCCATTTGAATTTGCATGTGTCTAATAATTCATTCTACTGAGGTTTAGGCATGTCCTTTTTTTTCTTTTCCTTTTTTTTTAAAGAGTGAGTACAACTTCCCTCCTCTTATTGATTTCTTGAAAAATTTCTCATGTGTTGAATATTCTTGCCTATTCCTTACCCCAGGGCATTTTTCAGGGCAGGTGTCATTTAGAGCCCTGCAGTCCATGTGATTATTAAGCAACCATTAGCACTGGGTTTAAAGCTGCTGTTGTGGGAAAGAGCCACAAGGCGGCAGCATTATTACGTTCTCATCTCTTGTTACTAGGGCAACAGAATCTTCCTGGAGGTAGTGTTCCGAGGTTGTAAATTAGAGTGGAATGTGCTGGGACAAGCCCCCAGAAGTTTATGTCTCCTTACTTAGGTTTGTTTTTTAAATTAAATTTCTATTTCTTATCGGAGTAAATTTGATTAGAGTGTTTTGATTGTCTGGCTGTACAGAAACTGCTCAATGATTCCTACATATGTCTGTTCATCTTCGGATTCTGTTACCATGTATGTGATTACAGAATGTATATTTTAAAGGTATTGGTGATTATATAATTCATACAGTTTATCTGTTATATGTTTTTATACACTTAACATACATTAGTATATGTATGTTAACCCCATAGTCCTAATTTACCCATCCTCCCACCTTTCATTTTGGCTAACCATTAGTTTATTTGATAAGTCTGTGAGTGTCTTTTTCTGTGGAAATATGTTCATTGGTAGCAATCTTAGGATAACATGTATAAATGTTTTCATAGGATATTTGTCGTACCCTTTTGAGTTACCTAACGTTATATGATTATTTCTAGGCTCCACTGTAGTCCTGAAAACGGCATTGTTCATTTTTTTCCCGAGGCTACTATTCTATTTGGTACGTATACCACTTCTTCTTTGTCCATTCATCTGTTTATGAACCTTTTTTCTGCTTCCATGTCTTGGCTATTTCAATATTGCTGCAGTGCTCATTTGCCTGCCTGTGTCTTTCCGATTCAGGTGGTCTTAGTTTATAGGCCCAAAAGGTGACCTGCCGCATCATATGGTAGCTCAATTTTTATCTTTTCAAGCAGCTCCATTCAGTTTGCGTTAGTGCTGTTACCACTTTACATCCCACCAGCAGCTAGAAGGTACACAGTTCTCTAAAACCCCTTCAGCATTTATAGTTTGTAGACTTTTTGCTGATGGCCATTTGACTGTTGTGAGCTGAAGCCTTTATGGAGGTTGGATACGCATGTGGTGAATAATTCCTTATACTGATCTTTAGGCATATCCTTTTTCTTCTTTTCCTTTTTTTGTTAAAGTGTGAGTACAACTTCCCTCTTCATATTCATTTTTTGAAAAATTTCTCATGTGTTGAATTTTCTTGCCTATTCCCTACCCAAGGGCACTTTTTGAGGGCAGGTGTCATTTAGACCCCTGCAGTCGTTGTGACTATTAAGCAACCATTAGCACTGGGTTTAAAGCTGCTGTTGTGGGAAACAGCCACAAGGCGGCAGCATTATTACGTTCTCAACTCTTGTTACTAGGGCAACAGAATCTTCCTGGAGGTAGTGTTCTGAGGTTGTAAATTAGAGTGGAATGTGCTGGGACAAGCCCCCAGAAGTTTATGTCTCCTTACTTATGTTTGTTTTTTAAATTTCATTTCTATTTCTTATCAGCGTAAATTTGATTAGAGTGTTTTGATTGCCTGGCTGTACAGGATCTGCTCAATGATTCATACATATGTCTGTTAATCTTCGGGTCCTGTTACCATGTATGTGATTACAAAATGTATATTTTAAAGGTATTGGTGATTATATAATTCATACAGTTTATCTGTTATATGTTGTTATACACTTAACATACATTAGTATATGTATATTAACCCCATAGTCCTAATTTACCCATCCTCCCACCTTTCATTTTGCTAACCATTAGTTTATTTCATAAGTCTGTGAGTGTCTTTTTCTGTGGAAATATGTTCATTGGTAGCAATCTTAGGATAACATGTATAAATATTATCATAGGATATTTGTCGTACCCTTTTGAGTTACTTAACCTTATATGATTATTTCTAGGCTCAACTGTAGTCCTGAAAACGGCGTTGTTCATTTTTTTCCCCAGGGTACTATTCTATTTGGTACGTATACTACTTCTTCTTTGTCCATTCATCTGTTTATGAACCTTTTTTCTGCTTCCATGTCTTGGCTATTTCAATATTGCTGCAGTGCTCATTTGCCTGCCTGTGTCTTTCCGATTCAGGTGGTCTTAGGTTATAGGCCCAAAGGGTGACCTGCTGCATCATATGGTAGCTCAATTTTTACCTTTTCAAGAAGCTCCATTCAGTTTGCGTTACTGCTGTTACCACTTTACATCCCACCAGCAGCTAGAAGGTACACAGTTCTCTAAAACCCCTTCAGCATTTATAGTTTATAGACATTTTGCTGATGGAAATGACTGGTGTGAGCTGAAACCTTTTTGAATTTGAATTTGCTTGTGTCTAATAATTCCTTATACTGAGCTTTAGGCATGTGCTTTTTTTTCTTTTCCTTTTTTTTTAAAGAGTGAGTACAACCTCCCTCCTCTTATTGACTTCTTGAAAAATTTCACATGTGTTGAATTTTCTTGCCTATTCCCTACCCCAGGGCATTTTTCAGGGCAGGTGTCATTTAGAGCCCTGCAGTCCTTGTGACTATTAAGCAACTATTAGTACTGGGTTTAAAGCTGCTGTTGTGGGAAACAGCCACAAGGCCGCAGCATTATTACGTTCTCAACTCTTGTTACTACGGCAACAGAGTCTTCCTGGAGGTAGTGTTCCGAGGTTGTAAATTAGAGTGGAATGTGCTGGGACAAGCCCCCAGAAGTTTATGTCTCCTTACTTATGTTTGTTTTTTAAATTTAATTTCTATTTCTTATCAGAGTAAATTTGATTAGAGTGTTTTCATTGTCTGGCTGTACAGAATCTGCTCAATGATTCATACATATGTCAGTTCATCTTCAGATGCTGTTACAATGTGTTTGTTTACAGAATGTATATTTTGAAGGTATAGGTGATTATATAATTCATATAGTTTATATGTTATATGTTTATATACATTTAACATACATTAGTATATGTATGTTAACCCCATAGTCCTAATTTACCCATCCTCCCACCTTTCATTTTGGCTAACCATTAGTTTATTTGATAAGTCTGTGAGTGTCTTTTTCTGTGCAAATATGTTCATTGGTAGCAATCTTAGGATAACATGTGTGAATGATATCATAGGATAATTGTCATACCCTTTTGACTTACTTAACCTTATATGATTATTTCTAGGCTCAACTGTAGTCCTGAAAACGGCATTGTTCATTTTTTTCCTGAGGCTACTCTTCCATTCTGTCCATATACCTCTTCTTCTTTGTCCATTCATCTGTTTATGGACTTTTTTTTTCCTTCCATGTCTTCGTATTTCAATATTGTTGCAGTGCACATTTGCCTGCATCTGTCTTTACGATTCTGGTGGTCTTAAGTTATAGGCGCAAAAGGTGCCCTGCCGCATCATATGGTAGCTCAATTTTTACCTTTTCAAGCAGCTCCATTCAGTTTGTGTTAGTGCTGTTACTACTTTACATCCCACCAGCAGTTAGAAGGTACACAGTTCTCTAACACCCCTTCAGCATTTATAGTTTGTAGACTTTTTGCTGATGGAAATGACTGGTGTGAGGTGAAACCTTTTTGAATTTGAATTTGCATGTGGCTAATAATTCCTTATACTGAGCTTTAGGCATGTCCTTTTTTCTCTTTTCCTTTTTTTAAAGAGTGAGTACAACTTCCCTCCTCTTATTGACTTCTTGAAAAATTTCTCATGTGTTGAATTTTCTTTCCTATTCCCTACCCCAGGGCATTGTTGAGGGCGTGTCTCATTTACAGCCCTGCAGTCCTTGTGACTATATAAGCAACCATTGGCACTGGGTTTAAAGCTGCTCTTGTGGGAAAGAGCCACAAGGCGGCAGCATTATTACGTTCTCATCTCTTGTTACTAGGGCAACAGACTCTTCCTGGAGGTAGTGTTCCAAGGTTGTAAATTAGAGTGGAATGTGGTGGGACAAGCCACAGAAGTTTATGTCTCCTTACTTATGTTTGTTTTTTAAATTTAATTTCTATTTCTTATCGGGGTAAATTTGATTGGAGTGTTTTGATTGTCTGGCTGTACAGAATCTGCTCAATGATTCATGCATATGTCTGTTCATCTTCGGATCCTGTTACCATGTATGTGATTACAAAATGTATATTTTAAAGGTCTTGGTAATTATATAATTCATATAGTTTATCTGTTATATGTTTATATACATTTAACATACGTTAGTATATGTATGTTAACCCCATAGTCCTAATTTACCCATCCTCCCACCTTTCATTTTGGCTAACCATTAGTTTATTTGATAAGTCTGTGAGTGTCTTTTTCTGTGGAAATATGTTCATTGGTAGCAATCTTAGGATAACATGTATAAATGATATCATAGGATATTTGTCATACCCTTTTGACTTACTTAACCTTATATGATTATTTCTAGGCTCCACTGTAGTCGTAAAAACGGCATTGTTCATTTTTTTCGCGAAGCTACTATTCCATATGGTACATTTACCACTTCTTCTTTGTCCATTCATCTGTTTATGGACATTTTTTTTCCTTCCATGTCTTGGCTATTTCAATATTGTTTCAGTGCACATTTGCCTGCATCTGTCTTTCCGATTCTGGTGGTCTTAGGTTATAGGCCCAAAGGTGCCCTGCCGCATCATATGGTAGCTCAATTTTTACCTCTTCAAGCAGCTTGATTCAGTTTGCGTTAGTGCTGTTACCACTTTACATCCCACCAGCAGCTAGAAAGTACACAGTTCTCTAAAACCCCTTCAGCATTTATCGTTTGTAGACTTTTTGCTGATGGTCATGACCGGTGTGAGCTGCACCCTTTTTGACTTTGAATTTGCATGTGGCTAATAATTCCTTATACTGAGCTTTAGGCATGTCCTTTTTTTCTTTTCCTTTTTTTTAAAGAGTGAGTACAACTTCCCTCCTCTGATTGACTTCTTGAAAAAATTCTCATGTGTTGAATTTTCTTGCCTATTCCCTACCCCAGGGCATTTTTGAGGGCGTGTGTCATTTACAGCCCTGCAGTCCTTGTGACTATATAAGCAACCATTAGCACTGGGTTTAAAGCTGCTGTTGTGGGAAACAGCCACAAGGCGGCAGCATTATTACGTTATCAACTCTTGTTACTACAGCAATAGAGTCTTCCTGGAGGTAGTGTTCCAAGGTTGTAAATTAGAGTGGAATGTGCTGGGACAAGCCCCCAGAAGTTTATGTCTCCTTACTTAGGTTTGTTTTTTAAATTTAATTTCTATTTCTTATCGGAGTAAATTTGATTAGAGTGTTTTGATTGTCTGGCTGTACAGAAACTGCTCAATGATTCCTACATATGTCTGTTCATCTTCGGGTTCTGTTACCATGTATGTGATTACAGAATGTATATTTTAAAGGTATTGGTGATTATATAATTCATACAGTTTATCTGTTATATGTTTTTATACACTTAACATACATTAGTATATGTATGTTAACCCCATAGTCCTAATTTACCCATCCTCCCACCTTTCATTTTGGCTAACAATTAGTTTATTTCATAAGTCTGTGAGTGTCTTTTTCTGTGGAAATATGTTCATTGGTAGCAATCTTAGGATAACATGTATAAATGATATCATAGTATAATTGTCATACCCTTTTGACTTACTTAACCTTATATGATTATTTCTAGGCTCTACTGTAGTCCTCAAAACGGCATTGTTCATTTTTTCCACGAGGCTACTATTCCATTCTGTCCATATACCACTTCTTCTCTGTCCATTCATCTGTTTATGGACATTTTTTTTGCTTCCATGTCTTTGCTATTTCAATATTGCTGCAGTGCACATTTGACTGCCTGTGTCTTTCCGATTCTGGTAGTCTTAGGTTATAAGCCCAAGAGGTGCCCTGCCGCATCATATGGTAGCTCCATTTTTACCTTTTCAAGCAGCTCCATTCAGTTTGCGTTAGTGCTGTTACCACTTTACATCCCACCAGCAGCTAGAAGGTACACAGTTCTCTAAAACCCCTTCAGCATTTATAGTTTATAGACATTTTGCTGATGGAAATGACTGGTGTGAGCTGAAACCTTTTTGAATTTGAATTTGCATGTGTCTAATAATTCCTTATACTGAGCTTTAGGCATGTCCTTTTTTTTCTTTTCCTTTTTTTTTAAAGAGTGAGTACAACTTCCCTCCTCTTATTGACTTCTTGAAAAATTTCTCATGTGTTGAATTTTCTTGCCTATTCCCTACCCCAGGGCATTTTTCAGGGCAGGTGTCATTTAGAGCCCTGCAGTCCTTGTGACTATTAAGCAACCATTAGCACTGGGTTTAATGCTGCTGTTGTGGGAAACAGCCACAAGGCGGCAGCATTATTACGTTCTCATCTCTTGTTACTAGGGCAACAGAATCTTCCTGGAGGTAGTGTTCCGTGGTTGTGAATTAGAGTGGAATGTGCTGGGACAAGCCCCCAGAAGTTTATGTCTCCTTACTTAGGTTTGTTTTTTAAATTTAATTTCTATTTCTTATCTGAGTAAATTTGATTAGAGTGTTTTGATTGTCTGGCTGTACAGAAACTGCTCAATGATTCCTACATATGTCTGTTCATCTTCGGGTCCTGTTACCATGTATGTGATTACAAAATGTATATTTTAAATGTATTGGTGATTATATATTTCATACAGTTTATCTGTTATATGTTTTTATACACTTAACATACATTAGTATATGTATGTTAACCCCATAGTCCTAATTTACCCATCCTCCCACCTTTCATTTTGGCTAACCATTAGTTTATTTGATAAGTCTGTGAGTGTCTTTTTCTGTGGAAATATGTTCATTGGTAGCAATCTTAGGATAACATGTATAAATGTTTTCATAGGATATTTGTCGTACCCTTTTGAGTTACTTAACGTTATATGATTATTTCTAGGCTCAACTGTAGTCCTGAAAACGGCATTGTTCATTTTTTTCCCGAGGCTACTATTCTATTTGGTACGTATACCACTTCTTCTTTGTCCATTCATCTGTTTATGAACCTTTTTTCTGCTTCCATGTCTTGGCTATTTCAATATTGCTGCAGTGCTCATTTGCCTGCCTGTGTCTTTCCGATTCAGGTGGTCTTAGGTTATAGGCCCAAAAGGTGACCTGCCGCATCATATGGTAGCTCAATTTTTATCTTTTCAAGCAGCTCCATTCAGTTTGTGTTAGTGCTGTTACCACTTTACATCCCACCAGCAGCTAGAAGGTACACAGTTCTCTAAAACCCCTTCAGCATTTATAGTTTGTAGACATTTTGCTGATGGAAACGACTGGTGTGAGCTGAACCCTTTTTGAATTTGAATTTGCATGTGTCTAATAATTCATTCTACTGAGCTTTAGGCATGTCCTTTTTTTTCTTTTCCTTTTTTTTTAAAGAGTGAGTACAACTTCCCTCCTCTTATTGACTTCTTGAAAAATTTCTCATGTGTTGAATATTATTGCCTATTCCCTACCCCAGGGCATTTTTCAGGGCAGGTGTCATTTAGAGCCCTGCAGTCCATGTGACTATTAAGCAACCATTAGCACTGGGTTTAAAGCTGCTCTTGTGGGAAAGAGCCACAAGGCAGCAGCATTATTACGTTCTCATCTCTTGTTACTAGGGCAACAGAATCTTCCTGGAGGTAGTGTTCCAAGGTTGTAAATTAGAGTGGAATGTGCTGGGACAAGCCCCCAGAAGTTTATGTCTCCTTACTTATGTTTGTTTTTTAAATTTCATTTCTATTTCTTATCAGCGTAAATTTGATTAGAGTGTTTTGATTGCCTGGCTGTACAGGATCTGCTCAATGATTCATACATATGTCTGTTCATCTTCGGGTCCTGTTACCATGTATGTGATTACAAAATGTATATTTTAAAGGTATTGGTGATTATATAATTCATACAGTTTATCTGTTATATGTTGTTATACACTTAACATACATTAGTATATGTATGTTAACCCCATAGTCCTAATTTACCCATCCTCCCACCTTTCATTTTGCTAACCATTAGTTTATTTCATAAGTCTGTGAGTGTCTTTTTCTGTGGAAATATGTTCATTGGTAGCAATCTTAGGATAACATGTATAAATATTATCATAGGATCTTTGTCGTACCCTTTTGAGTTAGTTAACCTTATATGATTATTTCTAGGCTCAACTGTAGTCCTGAAAACGGCGTTGTTCATTTTTTTCCCCAGGCTACTATTCTATTTGGTACGTATACTACTTCTTCTTTGTCCATTCTTCTGTTTATGAACCTTTTTTCTGCTTCCATGTCTTGGCTATTTCAATATTGCTGCAGTGCTCATTTGCCTGCCTGTGTCTTTCCAATTCAGGTGGTCTTAGATTATAGGCCCAAAAGGTGACCTGCCGCATCATATGGTAGCTCAATTTTTATCTTTTCAAGCAGCTCCATTCAGTTTGCGTTAGTGCTGTTACCACTTTACATCCCACCAGCAGCTAGAAGGTACACAGTTCTCTAAAACCCCTTCAGCATTTATAGTTTGTAGACATTATGCTGATGGAAACGACTGGTGTGAGCTGAAACCTTTTTGAATTTGAATTTGCATGTGTCTAATAATTCATTCTACTGAGCTTTAGGCATGTCCTTTTTTTTCTTTTCCTTTTTTTTTAAAGAGTGAGTACAACTTCCCTCCTCTTATTGACTTCTTGAAAAATTTCTCATGTGTTGAATATTCTTGCCTATTCCCTACCCCAGGGCATTTTTCAGGGCAGGTGTCATTTAGAGCCCTGCAGTCCATGTGACTATTAAGCAACCATTAGCACTGGGTTTAAAGCTGCTGTTGTGGGAAAGAGCCACAAGGCGGCAGCATTATTACGTTCTCATCTCTTGTTACTAGGGCAACAGAATCTTCCTGGAGGTAGTGTTCCGAGGTTGTAAATTAGAGTGGAATGTGCTGGGACAAGCCCCCAGAAGTTTATGTCTCCTTACTTAGGTTTGTTTTTTAAATTTAATTTCTATTTCTTATCGGAGTAAATTTGATTAGAGTGTTTTGATTGTCTGGCTGTACAGAAACTGCTCAATGATTCCTACATATGTCTGTTCATCTTCGGATTCTGTTACCATGTATGTGATTACGGAATGTATATTTTAAAGGTATTGGTGATTATATAATTCATACAGTTTATCTGTTATATGTTTTTATACACTTAACATACATTAGTATATGTATGTTAACCCCATAGTCCTAGTTTACCCATCCTCCCACCTTTCATTTTGTCTAACCATTAGTTTATTTCATAAGTCTGTGAGTGTCTTTTTCTGTGGAAATATGTTCATTGGTAGCTATCTTAGGATAACATGTATAAATGTTATCATAGGATATTTGTCGTACCCTTTTGAGTTACTTAACCTTATATGATTATTTCTAGGCTCAACTGTAGTCCTGAAAACGGCATTGTTCATTTTTTTCCCGAGGCTACTATTCTATTTGGTACGTATACCACTTCTTCTTTGTCCATTCATCTGTTTATGAACCTTTTTTCTGCTTCCATGTCTTGGCTATTTCAATATTGCTGCAGTGCTCATTTGCCTGCCTGTGTCTTTCCGATTCAGGTGGTCTTAGGTTATAGGCCCAAAAGGTGACCTGCCGCATCATATGGTAGCTCAATTTTTACCTTTTCAAGCAGCTCCATTCAGTTTGCGTTAGTGCTGTTACCACTTTACATCCCAGCAGCAGATAGAAGGTATACATTTCTCTAAAACCCCTTCAGCATTTATAGTTTGTAGACTTTTTGCTGATGGCCATTTGACTGGTGTGAGCTGAAACCGTTTTGGAGGTTGGATACGCATGTGGCGAATAATTCCTTATACTGATCTTTAGGCATATCCTTTTTCTTCTTTTCCTTTTTTTGTTAAAGTGTGAGTACAACTTCCCTCTTCATATTCACTTTTTGAAAAATTTCTCATGTGTTGAATTTTCTTGCGTATTCCCTACCCCAGGGCATTTTTTGAGGGCAGGTGTCATTTAGACCCCTGCAGTCGTTTTGACTATTAAGCAACCATTAGCACTGGGTTTAAAGCTGCTGTTGTGGGAAACAGCCACAAGGCGGCAGCATTATTATGTTCTAAACTCTTGTTACTATGGCAACAGAGTCTTCCTGGAGGTAGTGTTCCGAGGTTGTAAATTAGAGTGGAATGTGCTGGGACAAGCCTCCAGAAGTTTATGTCTCCTTACTTATGTTTGTTTTTTAAATTTAATTTCTATTTCTTATCGGAGTAAATTTGATTTTAGTGTTTTGATTGCCTGGCTGTACAGAATCTGCTCAATGATTCATACATATGTCTGTTCATCCTCGGGTCCTGTTACCATGTATGTGATTACAAAATGTATATTTTAAAGGTATTGGCGATTATATAATTCATACAGTTTATCTGTTATATGTTTTTATACACTTAACATACATTAGTATATGTATGTTAACCCCATAGTCCTAGTTAACCCATCCTCCCACCTTTCATTTTGGCTAACCATTAGTTTATTTCATAAGTCTGTGAGTGTCTTTTTCTGTGGAAATATGTTCATTGGTAGCAATCTTAGGATAACATGTATAAATGATATCATAGGATATTTGTCGTACCCTTTTGAGTTACTTAACGTTCTATGATTATTTCTAGGCTCAACTGTAGTCCTGAAAACGGCATTGTTCATTTTTTTCCCGAGGCTACTATTCTATTTGGTACGTATACCACTTCTTCTTTGTCCATTCATCTGTTTATGAACCATTTTTCTGCTTCCATGTCTTGGCTATTTCAATATTGCTGCAGTGCTCATTTGCCTGCCTGTGTCTTTCCGATTCAGGTGGTCTTAGGTTATAGGCCCAAAAGGTGACCTGCCGCATCATATGGTACCTCAATTTTTATCTTTTCAAGCAGCTCCATTCAGTTTGTGTTAGTGCTGTTACCACTTTACATCCCACCAGCAGCTAGAAGGTACACAGTTCTCTAAAACCCCTTCAGCATTTATAGTTTGTAGACATTTTGCTGATGGAAACGATTGGTGTGAGCTGAAACCTTTTTCCATTTGAATTTGCATGTGTCTAATAATTCATTCTACTGAGCTTTAGGCATGTCCTTTTTTTTCTTTTCCTTTTTTTTTAAAGAGTGAGTACAACTTCCCTCCTCTTATTGATTTCTTGAAAAATTTCTCATGTGTTGAATATTCTTGCCTATTCCTTACCCCAGGGCATTTTTCAGGGCAGGTGTCATTTAGAGCCCTGCAGTCCATGTGACTATTAAGCAACCATTAGCACTGGGTTTAAAGCTGCTGTTGTGAGAAAGAGCCACAAGGCGGCAGCATTATTACGTTCTCATCTCTTGTTACTAGGGCAACAGAATCTTCCTGGAGGTAGTGTTCCGAGGTTGTAAATTAGAGTGGAATGTGTTGGGACAAGCCCCCAGAAGTTTATGTCTCCTTACTTAGGTTTGTTTTTTAAATTTAATTTCTATTTCTTATCGGAGTAAATTTGATTAGAGTGTTTTGATTGTCTGGCTGTACAGAAACTGCTCAATGATTCCTACATATGTCTGTTCATCTTCGGATTCTGTTACCATGTATGTGATTACAGAATGTATATTTTAAAGGTATTGGTGATTATATAATTCATACAGTTTATCTGTTATATGTTTTTATACACTTAACATACATTAGTATATGTATGTTAACCCCATAGTCCTAGTTAACCCATCCTCCCACCTTTCATTTTGGGTAACCATTAGTTTATTTGATAAGTCTGTGAGTGTCTATTTCTGTGGAAATATGTTCATTGGTAGCAATCTTAGGATAACATGTATAAATGTTATCATAGGATATTTGTCGTACCCTTTTGAGTTACTTAACGTTATATGATTATTTCTAGGCTCAACTGTAGTCCTGAAAACGGCATTGTTCATTTTTTTCCCGAGGCTACTATTCTATTTGGTACGTATACCACTTCTTCTTTGTCCATTCATCTGTTTATGAACCTTTTTTCTGCTTCCATGTCTTGGCTATTTCAATATTGCTGCAGTGCTCATTTGCCTGCCTGTGTCTTTCCGATTCAGGTGGTCTTAGGTTATAGGCCCAAAAGGTGACCTGCCGCATCATATGGTAGCTCAATTTTTATCTTTTCAAGCAGCTCCATTCAGTTTGCGTTAGTGCTGTTACCACTTTACATCCCACCAGCAGCTAGAAGGTACACAGTTCTCTAAAACCCCTTCAGCATTTATAGTTTGTAGACTTTTTGCTGATGGCCATTTGACTGTTGTGAGCTGAAGCCTTTATGGAGGTTGGATACGCATGTGGTGAATAATTCCTTATACTGATCTTTAGGCATATCCTTTTTCTTCTTTTCCTTTTTTTGTTAAAGTGTGAGTACAACTTCCCTCTTCATATTCACTTTTTGAAAAATTTCTCATGTGTTGAATTTTCTTGCCTATTCCCTACCCAAGGGCACTTTTTGAGGGCAGGTGTCATTTAGACCCCTGCAGTCGTTGTGACTATTAAGCAACCATTAGCACTGGGTTTAAAGCTGCTGTTGTGGGAAACAGCCACAAGGCGGCAGCATTATTACGTTCTCAACTCTTGTTACTAGGGCAACAGAATCTTCCTGGAGGTAGTGTTCTGAGGTTGTAAATTAGAGTGGAATGTGCTGGGACAAGCCCCCAGAAGTTTATGTCTCCTTACTTATGTTTGTTTTTTAAATTTCATTTCTATTTCTTATCAGCGTAAATTTGATTAGAGTGTTTTGATTGCCTGGCTGTACAGGATCTGCTCAATGATTCATACATATGTCTGTTAATCTTCGGGTCCTGTTACCATGTATGTGATTACAAAATGTATATTTTAAAGGTATTGGTGATTATATAATTCATACAGTTTATCTGTTATATGTTGTTATACACTTAACATACATTAGTATATGTATATTAACCCCATAGTCCTAATTTACCCATCCTCCCACCTTTCATTTTGCTAACCATTAGTTTATTTCATAAGTCTGTGAGTGTCTTTTTCTGTGGAAATATGTTCATTGGTAGCAATCTTAGGATAACATGTATAAATATTATCATAGGATATTTGTCGTACCCTTTTGAGTTACTTAACCTTATATGATTATTTCTAGGCTCAACTGTAGTCCTGAAAACGGCGTTGTTCATTTTTTTCCCCAGGCTACTATTCTATTTGGTACGTATACTACTTCTTCTTTGTCCATTCATCTGTTTATGAACCTTTTTTCTGCTTCCATGTCTTGGCTATTTCAATATTGCTGCAGTGCTCATTTGCCTGCCTGTGTCTTTCCGATTCAGGTGGTCTTAGGTTATAGGCCCAAAGGGTGACCTGCTGCATCATATGGTAGCTCAATTTTTACCTTTTCAAGAAGCTCCATTCAGTTTGCGTTACTGCTGTTACCACTTTACATCCCACCAGCAGCTAGAAGGTACACAGTTCTCTAAAACCCCTTCAGCATTTATAGTTTATAGACATTTTGCTGATGGAAATGACTGGTGTGAGCTGAAACCTTTTTGAATTTGAATTTGCTTGTGTCTAATAATTCCTTATACTGAGCTTTAGGCATGTGCTTTTTTTTCTTTTCCTTTTTTTTTAAAGAGTGAGTACAACCTCCCTCCTCTTATTGACTTCTTGAAAAATTTCACATGTGTTGAATTTTCTTGCCTATTCCCTACCCCAGGGCATTTTTCAGGGCAGGTGTCATTTAGAGCCCTGCAGTCCTTGTGACTATTAAGCAACTATTAGTACTGGGTTTAAAGCTGCTGTTGTGGGAAACAGCCACAAGGCCGCAGCATTATTACGTTCTCAACTCTTGTTACTACGGCAACAGAGTCTTCCTGGAGGTAGTGTTCCGAGGTTGTAAATTAGAGTGGAATGTGCTGGGACAAGCCCCCAGAAGTTTATGTCTCCTTACTTATGTTTGTTTTTTAAATTTAATTTCTATTTCTTATCAGAGTAAATTTGATTAGAGTGTTTTCATTGTCTGGCTGTACAGAATCTGCTCAATGATTCATACATATGTCAGTTCATCTTCAGATGCTGTTACAATGTGTTTGTTTACAGAATGTATATTTTGAAGGTATAGGTGATTATATAATTCATATAGTTTATATGTTATATGTTTATATACATTTAACATACATTAGTATATGTATGTTAACCCCATAGTCCTAATTTACCCATCCTCCCACCTTTCATTTTGGCTAACCATTAGTTTATTTGATAAGTCTGTGAGTGTCTTTTTCTGTGCAAATATGTTCATTGTTAGCAATCTTAGGATAACATGTGTGAATGATATCATAGGATAATTGTCATACCCTTTTGACTTACTTAACCTTATATGATTATTTCTAGGCTCAACTGTAGTCCTGAAAACGGCATTGTTCATTTTTTTCCTGAGGCTACTCTTCCATTCTGTCCATATACCTCTTCTTCTTTGTCCATTCATCTGTTTATGGACTTTTTTTTTCCTTCCATGTCTTCGTATTTCAATATTGTTGCAGTGCACATTTGCCTGCATCTGTCTTTACGATTCTGGTGGTCTTAAGTTATAGGCGCAAAAGGTGCCCTGCCGCATCATATGGTAGCTCAATTTTTACCTTTTCAAGCAGCTCCATTCAGTTTGTGTTAGTGCTGTTACTACTTTACATCCCACCAGCAGTTAGAAGGTACACAGTTCTCTAACACCCCTTCAGCATTTATAGTTTGTAGACTTTTTGCTGATGGAAATGACTGGTGTGAGGTGAAACCTTTTTGAATTTGAATTTGCATGTGGCTAATAATTCCTTATACTGAGCTTTAGGCATGTCCTTTTTTCTCTTTTCCTTTTTTTAAAGAGTGAGTACAACTTCCCTCCTCTTATTGACTTCTTGAAAAATTTCTCATGTGTTGAATTTTCTTTCCTATTCCCTACCCCAGGGCATTGTTGAGGGCGTGTCTCATTTACAGCCCTGCAGTCCTTGTGACTATATAAGCAACCATTGGCACTGGGTTTAAAGCTGCTCTTGTGGGAAAGAGCCACAAGGCGGCAGCATTATTACGTTCTCATCTCTTGTTACTAGGGCAACAGACTCTTCCTGGAGGTAGTGTTCCAAGGTTGTAAATTAGAGTGGAATGTGGTGGGACAAGCCACAGAAGTTTATGTCTCCTTACTTATGTTTGTTTTTTAAATTTAATTTCTATTTCTTATCGGGGTAAATTTGATTGGAGTGTTTTGATTGTCTGGCTGTACAGAATCTGCTCAATGATTCATGCATATGTCTGTTCATCTTCGGATCCTGTTACCATGTATGTGATTACAAAATGTATATTTTAAAGGTCTTGGTAATTATATAATTCATATAGTTTATCTGTTATATGTTTATATACATTTAACATACGTTAGTATATGTATGTTAACCCCATAGTCCTAATTTACCCATCCTCCCACCTTTCATTTTGGCTAACCATTAGTTTATTTGATAAGTCTGTGAGTGTCTTTTTCTGTGGAAATATGTTCATTGGTAGCAATCTTAGGATAACATGTATAAATGATATCATAGGATATTTGTCATACCCTTTTGACTTACTTAACCTTATATGATTATTTCTAGGCTCCACTGTAGTCGTAAAAACGGCATTGTTCATTTTTTTCGCGAAGCTACTATTCCATATGGTACATTTACCACTTCTTCTTTGTCCATTCATCTGTTTATGGACATTTTTTTTCCTTCCATGTCTTGGCTATTTCAATATTGTTTCAGTGCACATTTGCCTGCATCTGTCTTTCCGATTCTGGTGGTCTTAGGTTATAGGCCCAAAGGTGCCCTGCCGCATCATATGGTAGCTCAATTTTTACCTCTTCAAGCAGCTCGATTCAGTTTGCGTTAGTGCTGTTACCACTTTACATCCCACCAGCAGCTAGAAAGTACACAGTTCTCTAAAACCCCTTCAGCATTTATCGTTTGTAGACTTTTTGCTGATGGTCATGACCGGTGTGAGCTGCACCCTTTTTGACTTTGAATTTGCATGTGGCTAATAATTCCTTATACTGAGCTTTAGGCATGTCCTTTTTTTCTTTTCCTTTTTTTTAAAGAGTGAGTACAACTTCCCTCCTCTGATTGACTTCTTGAAAAAATTCTCATGTGTTGAATTTTCTTGCCTATTCCCTACCCCAGGGCATTTTTGAGGGCGTGTGTCATTTACAGCCCTGCAGTCCTTGTGACTATATAAGCAACCATTAGCACTGGGTTTAAAGCTGCTGTTGTGGGAAACAGCCACAAGGCGGCAGCATTATTACGTTATCAACTCTTGTTACTACAGCAATAGAGTCTTCCTGGAGGTAGTGTTCCAAGGTTGTAAATTAGAGTGGAATGTGCTGGGACAAGCCCCCAGAAGTTTATGTCTCCTTACTTAGGTTTGTTTTTTAAATTTAATTTCTATTTCTTATCGGAGTAAATTTGATTAGAGTGTTTTGATTGTCTGGCTGTACAGAAACTGCTCAATGATTCCTACATATGTCTGTTCATCTTCGGGTTCTGTTACCATGTATGTGATTACAGAATGTATATTTTAAAGGTATTGGTGATTATATAATTCATACAGTTTATCTGTTATATGTTTTTATACACTTAACATACATTAGTATATGTATGTTAACCCCATAGTCCTAATTTACCCATCCTCCCACCTTTCATTTTGGCTAACAATTAGTTTATTTCATAAGTCTGTGAGTGTCTTTTTCTGTGGAAATATGTTCATTGGTAGCAATCTTAGGATAACATGTATAAATGATATCATAGTATAATTGTCATACCCTTTTGACTTACTTAACCTTATATGATTATTTCTAGGCTCTACTGTAGTCCTCAAAACGGCATTGTTCATTTTTTCCACGAGGCTACTATTCCATTCTGTCCATATACCACTTCTTCTCTGTCCATTCATCTGTTTATGGACATTTTTTTTGCTTCCATGTCTTTGCTATTTCAATATTGCTGCAGTGCACATTTGACTGCCTGTGTCTTTCCGATTCTGGTAGTCTTAGGTTATAAGCCCAAGAGGTGCCCTGCCGCATCATATGGTAGCTCCATTTTTACCTTTTCAAGCAGCTCCATTCAGTTTGCGTTAGTGCTGTTACCACTTTACATCCCACCAGCAGCTAGAAGGTACACAGTTCTCTAAAACCCCTTCAGCATTTATAGTTTATAGACATTTTGCTGATGGAAATGACTGGTGTGAGCTGAAACCTTTTTGAATTTGAATTTGCATGTGTCTAATAATTCCTTATACTGAGCTTTAGGCATGTCCTTTTTTTTCTTTTCCTTTTTTTTTAAAGAGTGAGTACAACTTCCCTCCTCTTATTGACTTCTTGAAAAATTTCTCATGTGTTGAATTTTCTTGCCTATTCCCTACCCCAGGGCATTTTTCAGGGCAGGTGTCATTTAGAGCCCTGCAGTCCTTGTGACTATTAAGCAACCATTAGCACTGGGTTTAATGCTGCTGTTGTGGGAAACAGCCACAAGGCGGCAGCATTATTACGTTCTCATCTCTTGTTACTAGGGCAACAGAATCTTCCTGGAGGTAGTGTTCCGTGGTTGTAAATTAGAGTGGAATGTGCTCGGACAAGCCCCCAGAAGTTTATGTCTCCTTACTTAGGTTTGTTTTTTAAATTTCATTTCTATTTCTTATCAGCGTAAATTTGATTAGAGTGTTTTGATTGCCTGGCTGTACAGGATCTGCTCAATGATTCATACATATGTCTGTTCATCTTCGGGTCCTGTTACCATGTATGTGATTACAAAATGTATATTTTAAAGGTATTGGTGATTATATAATTCATACAGTTTATCTGTTATATGTTGTTATACACTTAACATACATTAGTATATGTATGTTAACCCCATAGTCCTAATTTACCCATCCTCCCACCTTTCATTTTGCTAACCATTAGTTTATTTCATAAGTCTGTGAGTGTCTTTTTCTGTGGAAATATGTTCATTGGTAGCAATCTTAGGATAACATGTATAAATATTATCATAGGATCTTTGTCGTACCCTTTTGAGTTAGTTAACCTTATATGATTATTTCTAGGCTCAACTGTAGTCCTGAAAACGGCGTTGTTCATTTTTTTCCCCAGGCTACTATTCTATTTGGTACGTATACTACTTCTTCTTTGTCCATTCTTCTGTTTATGAACCTTTTTTCTGCTTCCATGTCTTGGCTATTTCAATATTGCTGCAGTGCTCATTTGCCTGCCTGTGTCTTTCCGATTCAGGTGGTCTTAGGTTATAGGCCCAAAAGGTGACCTGCCGCATCATATGGTAGCTCAATTTTTATCTTTTCAAGCAGCTCCATTCAGTTTGCGTTAGTGCTGTTACCACTTTACATCCCACCAGCAGCTAGAAGGTACACAGTTCTCTAAAACCCCTTCAGCATTTATAGTTTGTAGACATTTTGCTGATGGAAACGACTGGTGTGAGCTGAAACCTTTTTGAATTTGAATTTGCATGTGTCTAATAATTCATTCTACTGAGCTTTAGGCATGTCCTTTTTTTTCTTTTCCTTTTTTTTTAAAGAGTGAGTACAACTTCCCTCCTCTTATTGACTTCTTGAAAAATTTCTCATGTGTTGAATATTCTTGCCTATTCCCTACCCCAGGGCATTTTTCAGGGCAGGTGTCATTTAGAGCCCTGCAGTCCATGTGACTATTAAGCAACCATTAGCACTGGGTTTAAAGCTGCTGTTGTGGGAAAGAGCCACAAGGCGGCAGCATTATTACGTTCTCATCTCTTGTTACTAGGGCAACAGAATCTTCCTGGAGGTAGTGTTCCGAGGTTGTAAATTAGAGTGGAATGTGCTGGGACAAGCCCCCAGAAGTTTATGTCTCCTTACTTAGGTTTGTTTTTTAAATTTAATTTCTATTTCTTATCGGAGTAAATTTGATTAGAGTGTTTTGATTGTCTGGCTGTACAGAAACTGCTCAATGATTCCTACATATGTCTGTTCATCTTCGGATTCTGTTACCATGTATGTGATTACGGAATGTATATTTTAAAGGTATTGGTGATTATATAATTCATACAGTTTATCTGTTATATGTTTTTATACACTTAACATACATTAGTATATGTATGTTAACCCCATAGTCCTAGTTTACCCATCCTCCCACCTTTCATTTTGTCTAACCATTAGTTTATTTCATAAGTCTGTGAGTGTCTTTTTCTGTGGAAATATGTTCATTGGTAGCTATCTTAGGATAACATGTATAAATGTTATCATAGGATATTTGTCGTACCCTTTTGAGTTACTTAACCTTATATGATTATTTCTAGGCTCAACTGTAGTCCTGAAAACGGCATTGTTCATTTTTTTCCCGAGGCTACTATTCTATTTGGTACGTATACCACTTCTTCTTTGTCCATTCATCTGTTTATGAACCTTTTTTCTGCTTCCATGTCTTGGCTATTTCAATATTGCTGCAGTGCTCATTTGCCTGCCTGTGTCTTTCCGATTCAGGTGGTCTTAGGTTATAGGCCCAAAAGGTGACCTGCCGCATCATATGGTAGCTCAATTTTTACCTTTTCAAGCAGCTCCATTCAGTTTGCGTTAGTGCTGTTACCACTTTACATCCCAGCAGCAGATAGAAGGTATACATTTCTCTAAAACCCCTTCAGCATTTATAGTTTGTAGACTTTTTGCTGATGGCCATTTGACTGGTGTGAGCTGAAACCGTTTTGGAGGTTGGATACGCATGTGGCGAATAATTCCTTATACTGATCTTTAGGCATATCCTTTTTCTTCTTTTCCTTTTTTTGTTAAAGTGTGAGTACAACTTCCCTCTTCATATTCACTTTTTGAAAAATTTCTCATGTGTTGAATTTTCTTGCGTATTCCCTACCCCAGGGCATTTTTTGAGGGCAGGTGTCATTTAGACCCCTGCAGTCGTTTTGACTATTAAGCAACCATTAGCACTGGGTTTAAAGCTGCTGTTGTGGGAAACAGCCACAAGGCGGCAGCATTATTATGTTCTAAACTCTTGTTACTATGGCAACAGAGTCTTCCTGGAGGTAGTGTTCCGAGGTTGTAAATTAGAGTGGAATGTGCTGGGACAAGCCTCCAGAAGTTTATGTCTCCTTACTTATGTTTGTTTTTTAAATTTAATTTCTATTTCTTATCGGAGTAAATTTGATTTTAGTGTTTTGATTGCCTGGCTGTACAGAATCTGCTCAATGATTCATACATATGTCTGTTCATCCTCGGGTCCTGTTACCATGTATGTGATTACAAAATGTATATTTTAAAGGTATTGGCGATTATATAATTCATACAGTTTATCTGTTATATGTTTTTATACACTTAACATACATTAGTATATGTATGTTAACCCCATAGTCCTAGTTAACCCATCCTCCCACCTTTCATTTTTTCTAACCATTAGTTTATTTCATAAGTCTGTGAGTGTCTTTTTCTGTGGAAATATGTTCATTGGTAGCAATCTTAGGATAACATGTATAAATGATATCATAGGATATTTGTCGTACCCTTTTGAGTTACTTAACGTTCTATGATTATTTCTAGGCTCAACTGTAGTCCTGAAAACGGCATTGTTCATTTTTTTCCCGAGGCTACTATTCTATTTGGTACGTATACCACTTCTTCTTTGTCCATTCATCTGTTTATGAACCTTTTTTCTGCTTCCATGTCTTGGCTATTTCAATATTGCTGCAGTGCTCATTTGCCTGCCTGTGTCTTTCCGATTCAGGTGGTCTTAGGTTATAGGCCCAAAAGGTGACCTGCCGCATCATATGGTACCTCAATTTTTATCTTTTCAAGCAGCTCCATTCAGTTTGTGTTAGTGCTGTTACCACTTTACATCCCACCAGCAGCTAGAAGGTACACAGTTCTCTAAAACCCCTTCAGCATTTATAGTTTGTAGACATTTTGCTGATGGAAACGATTGGTGTGAGCTGAAACCTTTTTCCATTTGAATTTGCATGTGTCTAATAATTCATTCTACTGAGCTTTAGGCATGTCCTTTTTTTTCTTTTCCTTTTTTTTTAAAGAGTGAGTACAACTTCCCTCCTCTTATTGATTTCTTGAAAAATTTCTCATGTGTTGAATATTCTTGCCTATTCCTTACCCCAGGGCATTTTTCAGGGCAGGTGTCATTTAGAGCCCTGCAGTCCATGTGACTATTAAGCAACCATTAGCACTGGGTTTAAAGCTGCTGTTGTGAGAAAGAGCCACAAGGCGGCAGCATTATTACGTTCTCATCTCTTGTTACTAGGGCAACAGAATCTTCCTGGAGGTAGTGTTCCGAGGTTGTAAATTAGAGTGGAATGTGCTGGGACAAGCCCCCAGAAGTTTATGTCTCCTTACTTAGGTTTGTTTTTTAAATTTAATTTCTATTTCTTATCGGAGTAAATTTGATTAGAGTGTTTTGATTGTCTGGCTGTACAGAAACTGCTCAATGATTCCTACATATGTCTGTTCATCTTCGGATTCTGTTACCATGTATGTGATTACAGAATGTATATTTTAAAGGTATTGGTGATTATATAATTCATACAGTTTATCTGTTATATGTTTTTATACACTTAACATACATTAGTATATGTATGTTAACCCCATAGTCCTAATTTACCCGTCCTCCCACCTTTCATTTTGGCTAACAATTAGTTTATTTCATAAGTCTGTGAGTGTCTTTTTCTGTGGAAATATGTTCATTGGTAGCAATCTTAGGATAACATGTATAAATGATATCATAGGATAATTGTCATACCCTTTTGACTTACTTAACCTTATATGATTATTTCTAGGCTCTACTGTAGTCCTGAAAACGGCATTGTTCCTTTTTTCCCCGAGGCTACTATTCCATTCTGTCCATATACCACTTCTTCTCTGTCCATTCATCTGTTTATGGACATTTTTTTTGCTTCCATGTCTTTGCTATTTCAATATTGCTGCAGTGCACATTTGACTGCCTGTGTCTTTCCGATTCTGGTAGTCTTAGGTTATAAGCCCAAGAGGTGCCCTGCCGCATCATATGGTAGCTCCATTTTTACCTTTTCAAGCAGCTCCATTCAGTTTGCGTTAGTGCTGTTACCACTTTACATCCCACCAGCAGCTAGAAGGTACACAGTTCTCTAAAATCCCTTCAGCATTTATAGTTTATAGACATTTTGCTGATGGAAATGACTGGTGTGAGCTGAAACCTTTTTGAATTTGAATTTGCATGTGTCTAATAATTCCTTATACTGAGCTTTAGGCATGTCCTTTTTTTTCTTTTCCTTTTTTTTTAAAGAGTGAGTACAACTTCCCTCCTCTTATTGACTTCTTGAAAAATTTCTCATGTGTTGAATTTTCTTGCCTATTCCCTACCCCAGAGCATTTTTCAGGGCAGGTGTCATTTAGAGCCCTGCAGTCCTTGTGACTATTAAGCAACCATTAGCACTGGGTTTAATGCTGCTGTTGTGGGAAACAGCCACAAGGCGGCAGCATTATTACGTTCTCATCTCTTGTTACTAGGGCAACAGAATCTTCCTGGAGGTAGTGTTCCGTGGTTGTAAATTAGAGTGGAATGTGCTGGGACGAGCCCCCAGAAGTTTATGTCTCCTTACTTATGTTTGTTTTTTAAATTTAATTCTATTTCTTTTTGGAGTAAATTTGATTAGAGTTTTTTGATTGTCTGGCTGTACAGAATCTGCTCAATGATTCCTACATATGTCTGTTCATCTTCGGATTCTGTTACCATGTATGTGAATACAGAATGTATATTTTAAAGGTATTGGTGATTATATAATTCATATAGTTTATCTGTTATATGTTTATATGCATGTAACATACATTAGTATATTTATGTTAATCCCATAGTCCTAATTTACCCATCCTCCCCCCTTTCATTTTGGCTAACCATTAGTTTATTTCATAAGTCTGTGAGTGTCTTTTTCTGTGGAAATATGTTCATTGGTAGCAATCTTAGGATAACATGTATAAATGATGTCATAGGATATTTGTCATACCCTTTTGACTTACTTAACCTTATATTATTATTTCTAGGCTCTACTGTAGTCCTGAAAACGGCATTGTTCATTTTTTTCCCGAGGCTACTATTCCATTCTGTCCATATACCACTTCTTCTCTGTCCATTCATCTGTTTATGGACCTTTTTTTGCTTCCATGTCTTGGCTATTTCAGTATTGCTGCAGTGCACATTTGACTGCCTGTGTCTTTCCGATTCTGGTGGTCTTAGGTTATAAGCCCGAGAGGTGCCCTGCCGCATCATATGGTAGCTCAATTTCTACCTTTTCAAGCGGCTCCATTCAGTTTGCGTTAGTGCTGTTACCACTTTACATCCCAGCAGCAGATAGAAGGTACACATTTCTCTAAAACACCTTCAGCATTTATAGTTTGTAGACTTTTGCTGATGGCCATTTGACTGTTGTGAGCTGAAACCTTTATGGAGGTTGGATACGCATGTGGCGAATAATTCCTTATACTGATCTTTAGGCATATCCTTTTTCTTCTTTTCCTTTTTGTGTTAAAGTGTGAGTACAACTTCCCTCTTCATATTCACTTTTTGAAAAATTTCTCATGTGTTGAATTTTCTTGCCTATTCCCTACCCAAGGGCACTTTTTGAGGGCAGGTGTCATTTAGACCCCTGCAGTCGTTGTGACTATTAAGCAACCATTAGCACTGGGTTTAAAGCTGCTGTTGTGGGAAACAGCCACAAGGCGGCAGCATTATTACGTTCTCAACTCTTGTTACTAGGGCAACAGAATCTTCCTGGAGGTAGTGTTCTGAGGTTGTAAATTAGAGTGGAATGTGCTGGGACAAGCCCCCAGAAGTTTATGTCTCCTTACTTATGTTTGTTTTTTAAATTTCATTTCTATTTCTTATCAGCGTAAATTTGATTAGAGTGTTTTGATTGCCTGGCTGTACAGGATCTGCTCAATGATTCATACATATGTCTGTTCATCTTCGGGTCCTGTTACCATGTATGTGATTACAAAATGTATATTTTAAAGGTATTGGTGATTATATAATTCATACAGTTTATCTGTTATATGTTGTTATACACTTAACATACATTAGTATATGTATGTTAACCCCATAGTCCTAATTTACCCATCCTCCCACCTTTCATTTTGCTAACCATTAGTTTATTTCATAAGTCTGTGAGTGTCTTTTTCTGTGGAAATATGTTCATTGGTAGCAATCTTAGGATAACATGTATAAATGATATCATAGGATAATTGTCATACCCTTTTGACTTACTTAACCTTATATGATTATTTCTAGGCTCTACTGTAGTCCTGAAAACGGCATTGTTCCTTTTTTCCCCGAGGCTACTATTCCATTCTGTCCATATACCACTTCTTCTCTGTCCATTCATCTGTTTATGGACATTTTTTTTGCTTCCATGTCTTTGCTATTTCAATATTGCTGCAGTGCACATTTGACTGCCTGTGTCTTTCCGATTCTGGTAGTCTTAGGTTATAAGCCCAAGAGGTGCCCTGCCGCATCATATGGTAGCTCCATTTTTACCTTTTCAAGCAGCTCCATTCAGTTTGCGTTAGTGCTGTTACCACTTTACATCCCACCAGCAGCTAGAAGGTACACAGTTCTCTAAAATCCCTTCAGCATTTATAGTTTATAGACATTTTGCTGATGGAAATGACTGGTGTGAGCTGAAACCTTTTTGAATTTGAATTTGCATGTGTCTAATAATTCCTTATACTGAGCTTTAGGCATGTCCTTTTTTTTCTTTTCCTTTTTTTTTAAAGAGTGAGTACAACTTCCCTCCTCTTATTGACTTCTTGAAAAATTTCTCATGTGTTGAATTTTCTTGCCTATTCCCTACCCCAGAGCATTTTTCAGGGCAGGTGTCATTTAGAGCCCTGCAGTCCTTGTGACTATTAAGCAACCATTAGCACTGGGTTTAATGCTGCTGTTGTGGGAAACAGCCACAAGGCGGCAGCATTATTACGTTCTCATCTCTTGTTACTAGGGCAACAGAATCTTCCTGGAGGTAGTGTTCCGTGGTTGTAAATTAGAGTGGAATGTGCTGGGACGAGCCCCCAGAAGTTTATGTCTCCTTACTTATGTTTGTTTTTTAAATTTAATTCTCTTTCTTTTTGGAGTAAATTTGATTAGAGTTTTTTGATTGTCTGGCTGTACAGAATCTGCTCAATGATTCCTACATATGTCTGTTCATCTTCGGATTCTGTTACCATGTATGTGAATACAGAATGTATATTTTAAAGGTATTGGTGATTATATAATTCATATAGTTTATCTGTTATATGTTTATATGCATGTAACATACATTAGTATATTTATGTTAATCCCATAGTCCTAATTTACCCATCCTCCCCCCTTTCATTTTGGCTAACCATTAGTTTATTTCATAAGTCTGTGAGTGTCTTTTTCTGTGGAAATATGTTCATTGGTAGCAATCTTAGGATAACATGTATAAATGATATCATAGGATATTTGTCATACCCTTTTGACTTACTTAACCTTATATTATTATTTCTAGGCTCTACTGTAGTCCTGAAAACGGCATTGTTCATTTTTTTCCCGAGGCTACTATTCCATTCTGTCCATATACCACTTCTTCTCTGTCCATTCATCTGTTTATGGACCTTTTTTTGCTTCCATGTCTTGGCTATTTCAGTATTGCTGCAGTGCACATTTGACTGCCTGTGTCTTTCCGATTCTGGTGGTCTTAGGTTATAAGCCCGAGAGGTGCCCTGCCGCATCATATGGTAGCTCAATTTCTACCTTTTCAAGCGGCTCCATTCAGTTTGCGTTAGTGCTGTTACCACTTTACATCCCAGCAGCAGATAGAAGGTACACATTTCTCTAAAACACCTTCAGCATTTATAGTTTGTAGACTTTTGCTGATGGCCATTTGACTGTTGTGAGCTGAAACCTTTATGGAGGTTGGATACGCATGTGGCGAATAATTCCTTATACTGATCTTTAGGCATATCCTTTTTCTTCTTTTCCTTTTTGTGTTAAAGTGTGAGTACAACTTCCCTCTTCATATTCACTTTTTGAAAAATTTCTCATGTGTTGAATTTTCTTGCCTATTCCCTACCCAAGGGCACTTTTTGAGGGCAGGTGTCATTTAGACCCCTGCAGTCGTTGTGACTATTAAGCAACCATTAGCACTGGGTTTAAAGCTGCTGTTGTGGGAAACAGCCACAAGGCGGCAGCATTATTACGTTCTCAACTCTTGTTACTAGGGCAACAGAATCTTCCTGGAGGTAGTGTTCTGAGGTTGTAAATTAGAGTGGAATGTGCTGGGACAAGCCCCCAGAAGTTTATGTCTCCTTACTTATGTTTGTTTTTTAAATTTCATTTCTATTTCTTATCAGCGTAAATTTGATTAGAGTGTTTTGATTGCCTGGCTGTACAGGATCTGCTCAATGATTCATACATATGTCTGTTCATCTTCGGGTCCTGTTACCATGTATGTGATTACAAAATGTATATTTTAAAGGTATTGGTGATTATATAATTCATACAGTTTATCTGTTATATGTTGTTATACACTTAACATACATTAGTATATGTATGTTAACCCCATAGTCCTAATTTACCCATCCTCCCACCTTTCATTTTGCTAACCATTAGTTTATTTCATAAGTCTGTGAGTGTCTTTTTCTGTGGAAATATGTTCATTGGTAGCAATCTTAGGATAACATGTATAAATGATATCATAGGATAATTGTCATACCCTTTTGACTTACTTAACCTTATATGATTATTTCTAGGCTCTACTGTAGTCCTGAAAACGGCATTGTTCCTTTTTTCCCCGAGGCTACTATTCCATTCTGTCCATATACCACTTCTTCTCTGTCCATTCATCTGTTTATGGACATTTTTTTTGCTTCCATGTCTTTGCTATTTCAATATTGCTGCAGTGCACATTTGACTGCCTGTGTCTTTCCGATTCTGGTAGTCTTAGGTTATAAGCCCAAGAGGTGCCCTGCCGCATCATATGGTAGCTCCATTTTTACCTTTTCAAGCAGCTCCATTCAGTTTGCGTTAGTGCTGTTACCACTTTACATCCCACCAGCAGCTAGAAGGTACACAGTTCTCTAAAATCCCTTCAGCATTTATAGTTTATAGACATTTTGCTGATGGAAATGACTGGTGTGAGCTGAAACCTTTTTGAATTTGAATTTGCATGTGTCTAATAATTCCTTATACTGAGCTTTAGGCATGTCCTTTTTTTTCTTTTCCTTTTTTTTTAAAGAGTGAGTACAACTTCCCTCCTCTTATTGACTTCTTGAAAAATTTCTCATGTGTTGAATTTTCTTGCCTATTCCCTACCCCAGAGCATTTTTCAGGGCAGGTGTCATTTAGAGCCCTGCAGTCCTTGTGACTATTAAGCAACCATTAGCACTGGGTTTAATGCTGCTGTTGTGGGAAAGAGCCACAAGGCGGCAGCATTATTACGTTCTCATCTCTTGTTACTAGGGCAACAGAATCTTCCTGGAGGTAGTGTTCCGTGGTTGTAAATTAGAGTGGAATGTGCTGGGACGAGCCCCCAGAAGTTTATGTCTCCTTACTTATGTTTGTTTTTTAAATTTAATTCTCTTTCTTTTTGGAGTAAATTTGATTAGAGTTTTTTGATTGTCTGGCTGTACAGAATCTGCTCAATGATTCCTACATATGTCTGTTCATCTTCGGATTCTGTTACCATGTATGTGATTACAGAATGTATATTTTAAAGGTATTGGTGATTATATAATTCATACAGTTTATCTGTTATATGTTTTTATACACTTAACATACATTAGTATATGTATGTTAACCCCATAGTCCTAGTTAACCCATCCTCCCACCTTTCATTTTGGGTAACCATTAGTTTATTTGATAAGTCTGTGAGTGTCTATTTCTGTGGAAATATGTTCATTGGTAGCAATCTTAGGATAACATGTATAAATGTTATCATAGGATATTTGTCGTACCCTTTTGAGTTACTTAACGTTATATGATTATTTCTAGGCTCAACTGTAGTCCTGAAAACGGCATTGTTCATTTTTTTCCCGAGGCTACTATTCTATTTGGTACGTATACCACTTCTTCTTTGTCCATTCATCTGTTTATGAACCTTTTTTCTGCTTCCATGTCTTGGCTATTTCAATATTGCTGCAGTGCTCATTTGCCTGCCTGTGTCTTTCCGATTCAGGTGGTCTTAGGTTATAGGCCCAAAAGGTGACCTGCCGCATCATATGGTAGCTCAATTTTTATCTTTTCAAGCAGCTCCATTCAGTTTGCGTTAGTGCTGTTACCACTTTACATCCCACCAGCAGCTAGAAGGTACACAGTTCTCTAAAACCCCTTCAGCATTTATAGTTTGTAGACTTTTTGCTGATGGCCATTTGACTGTTGTGAGCTGAAGCCTTTATGGAGGTTGGATACGCATGTGGTGAATAATTCCTTATACTGATCTTTAGGCATATCCTTTTTCTTCTTTTCCTTTTTTTGTTAAAGTGTGAGTACAACTTCCCTCTTCATATTCACTTTTTGAAAAATTTCTCATGTGTTGAATTTTCTTGCCTATTCCCTACCCAAGGGCACTTTTTGAGGGCAGGTGTCATTTAGACCCCTGCAGTCGTTGTGACTATTAAGCAACCATTAGCACTGGGTTTAAAGCTGCTGTTGTGGGAAACAGCCACAAGGCGGCAGCATTATTACGTTCTCAACTCTTGTTACTAGGGCAACAGAATCTTCCTGGAGGTAGTGTTCTGAGGTTGTAAATTAGAGTGGAATGTGCTGGGACAAGCCCCCAGAAGTTTATGTCTCCTTACTTATGTTTGTTTTTTAAATTTCATTTCTATTTCTTATCAGCGTAAATTTGATTAGAGTGTTTTGATTGCCTGGCTGTACAGGATCTGCTCAATGATTCATACATATGTCTGTTAATCTTCGGGTCCTGTTACCATGTATGTGATTACAAAATGTATATTTTAAAGGTATTGGTGATTATATAATTCATACAGTTTATCTGTTATATGTTGTTATACACTTAACATACATTAGTATATGTATATTAACCCCATAGTCCTAATTTACCCATCCTCCCACCTTTCATTTTGCTAACCATTAGTTTATTTCATAAGTCTGTGAGTGTCTTTTTCTGTGGAAATATGTTCATTGGTAGCAATCTTAGGATAACATGTATAAATATTATCATAGGATATTTGTCGTACCCTTTTGAGTTACTTAACCTTATATGATTATTTCTAGGCTCAACTGTAGTCCTGAAAACGGCGTTGTTCATTTTTTTCCCCAGGCTACTATTCTATTTGGTACGTATACTACTTCTTCTTTGTCCATTCATCTGTTTATGAACCTTTTTTCTGCTTCCATGTCTTGGCTATTTCAATATTGCTGCAGTGCTCATTTGCCTGCCTGTGTCTTTCCGATTCAGGTGGTCTTAGGTTATAGGCCCAAAGGGTGACCTGCTGCATCATATGGTAGCTCAATTTTTACCTTTTCAAGAAGCTCCATTCAGTTTGCGTTACTGCTGTTACCACTTTACATCCCACCAGCAGCTAGAAGGTACACAGTTCTCTAAAACCCCTTCAGCATTTATAGTTTATAGACATTTTGCTGATGGAAATGACTGGTGTGAGCTGAAACCTTTTTGAATTTGAATTTGCTTGTGTCTAATAATTCCTTATACTGAGCTTTAGGCATGTGCTTTTTTTTCTTTTCCTTTTTTTTTAAAGAGTGAGTACAACCTCCCTCCTCTTATTGACTTCTTGAAAAATTTCACATGTGTTGAATTTTCTTGCCTATTCCCTACCCCAGGGCATTTTTCAGGGCAGGTGTCATTTAGAGCCCTGCAGTCCTTGTGACTATTAAGCAACTATTAGTACTGGGTTTAAAGCTGCTGTTGTGGGAAACAGCCACAAGGCCGCAGCATTATTACGTTCTCAACTCTTGTTACTACGGCAACAGAGTCTTCCTGGAGGTAGTGTTCCGAGGTTGTAAATTAGAGTGGAATGTGCTGGGACAAGCCCCCAGAAGTTTATGTCTCCTTACTTATGTTTGTTTTTTAAATTTAATTTCTATTTCTTATCAGAGTAAATTTGATTAGAGTGTTTTCATTGTCTGGCTGTACAGAATCTGCTCAATGATTCATACATATGTCAGTTCATCTTCAGATGCTGTTACAATGTGTTTGTTTACAGAATGTATATTTTGAAGGTATAGGTGATTATATAATTCATATAGTTTATATGTTATATGTTTATATACATTTAACATACATTAGTATATGTATGTTAACCCCATAGTCCTAATTTACCCATCCTCCCACCTTTCATTTTGGCTAACCATTAGTTTATTTGATAAGTCTGTGAGTGTCTTTTTCTGTGCAAATATGTTCATTGTTAGCAATCTTAGGATAACATGTGTGAATGATATCATAGGATAATTGTCATACCCTTTTGACTTACTTAACCTTATATGATTATTTCTAGGCTCAACTGTAGTCCTGAAAACGGCATTGTTCATTTTTTTCCTGAGGCTACTCTTCCATTCTGTCCATATACCTCTTCTTCTTTGTCCATTCATCTGTTTATGGACTTTTTTTTTCCTTCCATGTCTTCGTATTTCAATATTGTTGCAGTGCACATTTGCCTGCATCTGTCTTTACGATTCTGGTGGTCTTAAGTTATAGGCGCAAAAGGTGCCCTGCCGCATCATATGGTAGCTCAATTTTTACCTTTTCAAGCAGCTCCATTCAGTTTGTGTTAGTGCTGTTACTACTTTACATCCCACCAGCAGTTAGAAGGTACACAGTTCTCTAACACCCCTTCAGCATTTATAGTTTGTAGACTTTTTGCTGATGGAAATGACTGGTGTGAGGTGAAACCTTTTTGAATTTGAATTTGCATGTGGCTAATAATTCCTTATACTGAGCTTTAGGCATGTCCTTTTTTCTCTTTTCCTTTTTTTAAAGAGTGAGTACAACTTCCCTCCTCTTATTGACTTCTTGAAAAATTTCTCATGTGTTGAATTTTCTTTCCTATTCCCTACCCCAGGGCATTGTTGAGGGCGTGTCTCATTTACAGCCCTGCAGTCCTTGTGACTATATAAGCAACCATTGGCACTGGGTTTAAAGCTGCTCTTGTGGGAAAGAGCCACAAGGCGGCAGCATTATTACGTTCTCATCTCTTGTTACTAGGGCAACAGACTCTTCCTGGAGGTAGTGTTCCAAGGTTGTAAATTAGAGTGGAATGTGGTGGGACAAGCCACAGAAGTTTATGTCTCCTTACTTATGTTTGTTTTTTAAATTTAATTTCTATTTCTTATCGGGGTAAATTTGATTGGAGTGTTTTGATTGTCTGGCTGTACAGAATCTGCTCAATGATTCATGCATATGTCTGTTCATCTTCGGATCCTGTTACCATGTATGTGATTACAAAATGTATATTTTAAAGGTCTTGGTAATTATATAATTCATATAGTTTATCTGTTATATGTTTATATACATTTAACATACGTTAGTATATGTATGTTAACCCCATAGTCCTAATTTACCCATCCTCCCACCTTTCATTTTGGCTAACCATTAGTTTATTTGATAAGTCTGTGAGTGTCTTTTTCTGTGGAAATATGTTCATTGGTAGCAATCTTAGGATAACATGTATAAATGATATCATAGGATATTTGTCATACCCTTTTGACTTACTTAACCTTATATGATTATTTCTAGGCTCCACTGTAGTCGTAAAAACGGCATTGTTCATTTTTTTCGCGAAGCTACTATTCCATATGGTACATTTACCACTTCTTCTTTGTCCATTCATCTGTTTATGGACATTTTTTTTCCTTCCATGTCTTGGCTATTTCAATATTGTTTCAGTGCACATTTGCCTGCATCTGTCTTTCCGATTCTGGTGGTCTTAGGTTATAGGCCCAAAGGTGCCCTGCCGCATCATATGGTAGCTCAATTTTTACCTCTTCAAGCAGCTCGATTCAGTTTGCGTTAGTGCTGTTACCACTTTACATCCCACCAGCAGCTAGAAAGTACACAGTTCTCTAAAACCCCTTCAGCATTTATCGTTTGTAGACTTTTTGCTGATGGTCATGACCGGTGTGAGCTGCACCCTTTTTGACTTTGAATTTGCATGTGGCTAATAATTCCTTATACTGAGCTTTAGGCATGTCCTTTTTTTCTTTTCCTTTTTTTTAAAGAGTGAGTACAACTTCCCTCCTCTGATTGACTTCTTGAAAAAATTCTCATGTGTTGAATTTTCTTGCCTATTCCCTACCCCAGGGCATTTTTGAGGGCGTGTGTCATTTACAGCCCTGCAGTCCTTGTGACTATATAAGCAACCATTAGCACTGGGTTTAAAGCTGCTGTTGTGGGAAACAGCCACAAGGCGGCAGCATTATTACGTTATCAACTCTTGTTACTACAGCAATAGAGTCTTCCTGGAGGTAGTGTTCCAAGGTTGTAAATTAGAGTGGAATGTGCTGGGACAAGCCCCCAGAAGTTTATGTCTCCTTACTTAGGTTTGTTTTTTAAATTTAATTTCTATTTCTTATCGGAGTAAATTTGATTAGAGTGTTTTGATTGTCTGGCTGTACAGAAACTGCTCAATGATTCCTACATATGTCTGTTCATCTTCGGGTTCTGTTACCATGTATGTGATTACAGAATGTATATTTTAAAGGTATTGGTGATTATATAATTCATACAGTTTATCTGTTATATGTTTTTATACACTTAACATACATTAGTATATGTATGTTAACCCCATAGTCCTAATTTACCCATCCTCCCACCTTTCATTTTGGCTAACAATTAGTTTATTTCATAAGTCTGTGAGTGTCTTTTTCTGTGGAAATATGTTCATTGGTAGCAATCTTAGGATAACATGTATAAATGATATCATAGTATAATTGTCATACCCTTTTGACTTACTTAACCTTATATGATTATTTCTAGGCTCTACTGTAGTCCTCAAAACGGCATTGTTCATTTTTTCCACGAGGCTACTATTCCATTCTGTCCATATACCACTTCTTCTCTGTCCATTCATCTGTTTATGGACATTTTTTTTGCTTCCATGTCTTTGCTATTTCAATATTGCTGCAGTGCACATTTGACTGCCTGTGTCTTTCCGATTCTGGTAGTCTTAGGTTATAAGCCCAAGAGGTGCCCTGCCGCATCATATGGTAGCTCCATTTTTACCTTTTCAAGCAGCTCCATTCAGTTTGCGTTAGTGCTGTTACCACTTTACATCCCACCAGCAGCTAGAAGGTACACAGTTCTCTAAAACCCCTTCAGCATTTATAGTTTATAGACATTTTGCTGATGGAAATGACTGGTGTGAGCTGAAACCTTTTTGAATTTGAATTTGCATGTGTCTAATAATTCCTTATACTGAGCTTTAGGCATGTCCTTTTTTTTCTTTTCCTTTTTTTTTAAAGAGTGAGTACAACTTCCCTCCTCTTATTGACTTCTTGAAAAATTTCTCATGTGTTGAATTTTCTTGCCTATTCCCTACCCCAGGGCATTTTTCAGGGCAGGTGTCATTTAGAGCCCTGCAGTCCTTGTGACTATTAAGCAACCATTAGCACTGGGTTTAATGCTGCTGTTGTGGGAAACAGCCACAAGGCGGCAGCATTATTACGTTCTCATCTCTTGTTACTAGGGCAACAGAATCTTCCTGGAGGTAGTGTTCCGTGGTTGTAAATTAGAGTGGAATGTGCTCGGACAAGCCCCCAGAAGTTTATGTCTCCTTACTTAGGTTTGTTTTTTAAATTTCATTTCTATTTCTTATCAGCGTAAATTTGATTAGAGTGTTTTGATTGCCTGGCTGTACAGGATCTGCTCAATGATTCATACATATGTCTGTTCATCTTCGGGTCCTGTTACCATGTATGTGATTACAAAATGTATATTTTAAAGGTATTGGTGATTATATAATTCATACAGTTTATCTGTTATATGTTGTTATACACTTAACATACATTAGTATATGTATGTTAACCCCATAGTCCTAATTTACCCATCCTCCCACCTTTCATTTTGCTAACCATTAGTTTATTTCATAAGTCTGTGAGTGTCTTTTTCTGTGGAAATATGTTCATTGGTAGCAATCTTAGGATAACATGTATAAATATTATCATAGGATCTTTGTCGTACCCTTTTGAGTTAGTTAACCTTATATGATTATTTCTAGGCTCAACTGTAGTCCTGAAAACGGCGTTGTTCATTTTTTTCCCCAGGCTACTATTCTATTTGGTACGTATACTACTTCTTCTTTGTCCATTCTTCTGTTTATGAACCTTTTTTCTGCTTCCATGTCTTGGCTATTTCAATATTGCTGCAGTGCTCATTTGCCTGCCTGTGTCTTTCCGATTCAGGTGGTCTTAGGTTATAGGCCCAAAAGGTGACCTGCCGCATCATATGGTAGCTCAATTTTTATCTTTTCAAGCAGCTCCATTCAGTTTGCGTTAGTGCTGTTACCACTTTACATCCCACCAGCAGCTAGAAGGTACACAGTTCTCTAAAACCCCTTCAGCATTTATAGTTTGTAGACATTTTGCTGATGGAAACGACTGGTGTGAGCTGAAACCTTTTTGAATTTGAATTTGCATGTGTCTAATAATTCATTCTACTGAGCTTTAGGCATGTCCTTTTTTTTCTTTTCCTTTTTTTTTAAAGAGTGAGTACAACTTCCCTCCTCTTATTGACTTCTTGAAAAATTTCTCATGTGTTGAATATTCTTGCCTATTCCCTACCCCAGGGCATTTTTCAGGGCAGGTGTCATTTAGAGCCCTGCAGTCCATGTGACTATTAAGCAACCATTAGCACTGGGTTTAAAGCTGCTGTTGTGGGAAAGAGCCACAAGGCGGCAGCATTATTACGTTCTCATCTCTTGTTACTAGGGCAACAGAATCTTCCTGGAGGTAGTGTTCCGAGGTTGTAAATTAGAGTGGAATGTGCTGGGACAAGCCCCCAGAAGTTTATGTCTCCTTACTTAGGTTTGTTTTTTAAATTTAATTTCTATTTCTTATCGGAGTAAATTTGATTAGAGTGTTTTGATTGTCTGGCTGTACAGAAACTGCTCAATGATTCCTACATATGTCTGTTCATCTTCGGATTCTGTTACCATGTATGTGATTACGGAATGTATATTTTAAAGGTATTGGTGATTATATAATTCATACAGTTTATCTGTTATATGTTTTTATACACTTAACATACATTAGTATATGTATGTTAACCCCATAGTCCTAGTTTACCCATCCTCCCACCTTTCATTTTGTCTAACCATTAGTTTATTTCATAAGTCTGTGAGTGTCTTTTTCTGTGGAAATATGTTCATTGGTAGCTATCTTAGGATAACATGTATAAATGTTATCATAGGATATTTGTCGTACCCTTTTGAGTTACTTAACCTTATATGATTATTTCTAGGCTCAACTGTAGTCCTGAAAACGGCATTGTTCATTTTTTTCCCGAGGCTACTATTCTATTTGGTACGTATACCACTTCTTCTTTGTCCATTCATCTGTTTATGAACCTTTTTTCTGCTTCCATGTCTTGGCTATTTCAATATTGCTGCAGTGCTCATTTGCCTGCCTGTGTCTTTCCGATTCAGGTGGTCTTAGGTTATAGGCCCAAAAGGTGACCTGCCGCATCATATGGTAGCTCAATTTTTACCTTTTCAAGCAGCTCCATTCAGTTTGCGTTAGTGCTGTTACCACTTTACATCCCAGCAGCAGATAGAAGGTATACATTTCTCTAAAACCCCTTCAGCATTTATAGTTTGTAGACTTTTTGCTGATGGCCATTTGACTGGTGTGAGCTGAAACCGTTTTGGAGGTTGGATACGCATGTGGCGAATAATTCCTTATACTGATCTTTAGGCATATCCTTTTTCTTCTTTTCCTTTTTTTGTTAAAGTGTGAGTACAACTTCCCTCTTCATATTCACTTTTTGAAAAATTTCTCATGTGTTGAATTTTCTTGCGTATTCCCTACCCCAGGGCATTTTTTGAGGGCAGGTGTCATTTAGACCCCTGCAGTCGTTTTGACTATTAAGCAACCATTAGCACTGGGTTTAAAGCTGCTGTTGTGGGAAACAGCCACAAGGCGGCAGCATTATTATGTTCTAAACTCTTGTTACTATGGCAACAGAGTCTTCCTGGAGGTAGTGTTCCGAGGTTGTAAATTAGAGTGGAATGTGCTGGGACAAGCCTCCAGAAGTTTATGTCTCCTTACTTATGTTTGTTTTTTAAATTTAATTTCTATTTCTTATCGGAGTAAATTTGATTTTAGTGTTTTGATTGCCTGGCTGTACAGAATCTGCTCAATGATTCATACATATGTCTGTTCATCCTCGGGTCCTGTTACCATGTATGTGATTACAAAATGTATATTTTAAAGGTATTGGCGATTATATAATTCATACAGTTTATCTGTTATATGTTTTTATACACTTAACATACATTAGTATATGTATGTTAACCCCATAGTCCTAGTTAACCCATCCTCCCACCTTTCATTTTTTCTAACCATTAGTTTATTTCATAAGTCTGTGAGTGTCTTTTTCTGTGGAAATATGTTCATTGGTAGCAATCTTAGGATAACATGTATAAATGATATCATAGGATATTTGTCGTACCCTTTTGAGTTACTTAACGTTCTATGATTATTTCTAGGCTCAACTGTAGTCCTGAAAACGGCATTGTTCATTTTTTTCCCGAGGCTACTATTCTATTTGGTACGTATACCACTTCTTCTTTGTCCATTCATCTGTTTATGAACCTTTTTTCTGCTTCCATGTCTTGGCTATTTCAATATTGCTGCAGTGCTCATTTGCCTGCCTGTGTCTTTCCGATTCAGGTGGTCTTAGGTTATAGGCCCAAAAGGTGACCTGCCGCATCATATGGTACCTCAATTTTTATCTTTTCAAGCAGCTCCATTCAGTTTGTGTTAGTGCTGTTACCACTTTACATCCCACCAGCAGCTAGAAGGTACACAGTTCTCTAAAACCCCTTCAGCATTTATAGTTTGTAGACATTTTGCTGATGGAAACGATTGGTGTGAGCTGAAACCTTTTTCCATTTGAATTTGCATGTGTCTAATAATTCATTCTACTGAGCTTTAGGCATGTCCTTTTTTTTCTTTTCCTTTTTTTTTAAAGAGTGAGTACAACTTCCCTCCTCTTATTGATTTCTTGAAAAATTTCTCATGTGTTGAATATTCTTGCCTATTCCTTACCCCAGGGCATTTTTCAGGGCAGGTGTCATTTAGAGCCCTGCAGTCCATGTGACTATTAAGCAACCATTAGCACTGGGTTTAAAGCTGCTGTTGTGAGAAAGAGCCACAAGGCGGCAGCATTATTACGTTCTCATCTCTTGTTACTAGGGCAACAGAATCTTCCTGGAGGTAGTGTTCCGAGGTTGTAAATTAGAGTGGAATGTGCTGGGACAAGCCCCCAGAAGTTTATGTCTCCTTACTTAGGTTTGTTTTTTAAATTTAATTTCTATTTCTTATCGGAGTAAATTTGATTAGAGTGTTTTGATTGTCTGGCTGTACAGAAACTGCTCAATGATTCCTACATATGTCTGTTCATCTTCGGATTCTGTTACCATGTATGTGATTACAGAATGTATATTTTAAAGGTATTGGTGATTATATAATTCATACAGTTTATCTGTTATATGTTTTTATACACTTAACATACATTAGTATATGTATGTTAACCCCATAGTCCTAATTTACCCGTCCTCCCACCTTTCATTTTGGCTAACAATTAGTTTATTTCATAAGTCTGTGAGTGTCTTTTTCTGTGGAAATATGTTCATTGGTAGCAATCTTAGGATAACATGTATAAATGATATCATAGGATAATTGTCATACCCTTTTGACTTACTTAACCTTATATGATTATTTCTAGGCTCTACTGTAGTCCTGAAAACGGCATTGTTCCTTTTTTCCCCGAGGCTACTATTCCATTCTGTCCATATACCACTTCTTCTCTGTCCATTCATCTGTTTATGGACATTTTTTTTGCTTCCATGTCTTTGCTATTTCAATATTGCTGCAGTGCACATTTGACTGCCTGTGTCTTTCCGATTCTGGTAGTCTTAGGTTATAAGCCCAAGAGGTGCCCTGCCGCATCATATGGTAGCTCCATTTTTACCTTTTCAAGCAGCTCCATTCAGTTTGCGTTAGTGCTGTTACCACTTTACATCCCACCAGCAGCTAGAAGGTACACAGTTCTCTAAAACCCCTTCAGCATTTATAGTTTATAGACATTTTGCTGATGGAAATGACTGGTGTGAGCTGAAACCTTTTTGAATTTGAATTTGCATGTGTCTAATAATTCCTTATACTGAGCTTTAGGCATGTCCTTTTTTTTCTTTTCCTTTTTTTTTAAAGAGTGAGTACAACTTCCCTCCTCTTATTGACTTCTTGAAAAATTTCTCATGTGTTGAATTTTCTTGCCTATTCCCTACCCCAGAGCATTTTTCAGGGCAGGTGTCATTTAGAGCCCTGCAGTCCTTGTGACTATTAAGCAACCATTAGCACTGGGTTTAATGCTGCTGTTGTGGGAAACAGCCACAAGGCGGCAGCATTATTACGTTCTCATCTCTTGTTACTAGGGCAACAGAATCTTCCTGGAGGTAGTGTTCCGTGGTTGTAAATTAGAGTGGAATGTGCTGGGACGAGCCCCCAGAAGTTTATGTCTCCTTACTTATGTTTGTTTTTTAAATTTAATTCTATTTCTTTTTGGAGTAAATTTGATTAGAGTTTTTTGATTGTCTGGCTGTACAGAATCTGCTCAATGATTCCTACATATGTCTGTTCATCTTCGGATTCTGTTACCATGTATGTGAATACAGAATGTATATTTTAAAGGTATTGGTGATTATATAATTCATATAGTTTATCTGTTATATGTTTATATGCATGTAACATACATTAGTATATTTATGTTAATCCCATAGTCCTAATTTACCCATCCTCCCCCCTTTCATTTTGGCTAACCATTAGTTTATTTCATAAGTCTGTGAGTGTCTTTTTCTGTGGAAATATGTTCATTGGTAGCAATCTTAGGATAACATGTATAAATGATGTCATAGGATATTTGTCATACCCTTTTGACTTACTTAACCTTATATTATTATTTCTAGGCTCTACTGTAGTCCTGAAAACGGCATTGTTCATTTTTTTCCCGAGGCTACTATTCCATTCTGTCCATATACCACTTCTTCTCTGTCCATTCATCTGTTTATGGACCTTTTTTTGCTTCCATGTCTTGGCTATTTCAGTATTGCTGCAGTGCACATTTGACTGCCTGTGTCTTTCCGATTCTGGTGGTCTTAGGTTATAAGCCCGAGAGGTGCCCTGCCGCATCATATGGTAGCTCAATTTCTACCTTTTCAAGCGGCTCCATTCAGTTTGCGTTAGTGCTGTTACCACTTTACATCCCAGCAGCAGATAGAAGGTACACATTTCTCTAAAACACCTTCAGCATTTATAGTTTGTAGACTTTTGCTGATGGCCATTTGACTGTTGTGAGCTGAAACCTTTATGGAGGTTGGATACGCATGTGGCGAATAATTCCTTATACTGATCTTTAGGCATATCCTTTTTCTTCTTTTCCTTTTTGTGTTAAAGTGTGAGTACAACTTCCCTCTTCATATTCACTTTTTGAAAAATTTCTCATGTGTTGAATTTTCTTGCCTATTCCCTACCCAAGGGCACTTTTTGAGGGCAGGTGTCATTTAGACCCCTGCAGTCGTTGTGACTATTAAGCAACCATTAGCACTGGGTTTAAAGCTGCTGTTGTGGGAAACAGCCACAAGGCGGCAGCATTATTACGTTCTCAACTCTTGTTACTAGGGCAACAGAATCTTCCTGGAGGTAGTGTTCTGAGGTTGTAAATTAGAGTGGAATGTGCTGGGACAAGCCCCCAGAAGTTTATGTCTCCTTACTTATGTTTGTTTTTTAAATTTCATTTCTATTTCTTATCAGCGTAAATTTGATTAGAGTGTTTTGATTGCCTGGCTGTACAGGATCTGCTCAATGATTCATACATATGTCTGTTCATCTTCGGGTCCTGTTACCATGTATGTGATTACAAAATGTATATTTTAAAGGTATTGGTGATTATATAATTCATACAGTTTATCTGTTATATGTTGTTATACACTTAACATACATTAGTATATGTATGTTAACCCCATAGTCCTAATTTACCCATCCTCCCACCTTTCATTTTGCTAACCATTAGTTTATTTCATAAGTCTGTGAGTGTCTTTTTCTGTGGAAATATGTTCATTGGTAGCAATCTTAGGATAACATGTATAAATGATATCATAGGATAATTGTCATACCCTTTTGACTTACTTAACCTTATATGATTATTTCTAGGCTCTACTGTAGTCCTGAAAACGGCATTGTTCCTTTTTTCCCCGAGGCTACTATTCCATTCTGTCCATATACCACTTCTTCTCTGTCCATTCATCTGTTTATGGACATTTTTTTTGCTTCCATGTCTTTGCTATTTCAATATTGCTGCAGTGCACATTTGACTGCCTGTGTCTTTCCGATTCTGGTAGTCTTAGGTTATAAGCCCAAGAGGTGCCCTGCCGCATCATATGGTAGCTCCATTTTTACCTTTTCAAGCAGCTCCATTCAGTTTGCGTTAGTGCTGTTACCACTTTACATCCCACCAGCAGCTAGAAGGTACACAGTTCTCTAAAATCCCTTCAGCATTTATAGTTTATAGACATTTTGCTGATGGAAATGACTGGTGTGAGCTGAAACCTTTTTGAATTTGAATTTGCATGTGTCTAATAATTCCTTATACTGAGCTTTAGGCATGTCCTTTTTTTTCTTTTCCTTTTTTTTTAAAGAGTGAGTACAACTTCCCTCCTCTTATTGACTTCTTGAAAAATTTCTCATGTGTTGAATTTTCTTGCCTATTCCCTACCCCAGAGCATTTTTCAGGGCAGGTGTCATTTAGAGCCCTGCAGTCCTTGTGACTATTAAGCAACCATTAGCACTGGGTTTAATGCTGCTGTTGTGGGAAACAGCCACAAGGCGGCAGCATTATTACGTTCTCATCTCTTGTTACTAGGGCAACAGAATCTTCCTGGAGGTAGTGTTCCGTGGTTGTAAATTAGAGTGGAATGTGCTGGGACGAGCCCCCAGAAGTTTATGTCTCCTTACTTATGTTTGTTTTTTAAATTTAATTCTCTTTCTTTTTGGAGTAAATTTGATTAGAGTTTTTTGATTGTCTGGCTGTACAGAATCTGCTCAATGATTCCTACATATGTCTGTTCATCTTCGGATTCTGTTACCATGTATGTGAATACAGAATGTATATTTTAAAGGTATTGGTGATTATATAATTCATATAGTTTATCTGTTATATGTTTATATGCATGTAACATACATTAGTATATTTATGTTAATCCCATAGTCCTAATTTACCCATCCTCCCCCCTTTCATTTTGGCTAACCATTAGTTTATTTCATAAGTCTGTGAGTGTCTTTTTCTGTGGAAATATGTTCATTGGTAGCAATCTTAGGATAACATGTATAAATGATATCATAGGATATTTGTCATACCCTTTTGACTTACTTAACCTTATATTATTATTTCTAGGCTCTACTGTAGTCCTGAAAACGGCATTGTTCATTTTTTTCCCGAGGCTACTATTCCATTCTGTCCATATACCACTTCTTCTCTGTCCATTCATCTGTTTATGGACCTTTTTTTGCTTCCATGTCTTGGCTATTTCAGTATTGCTGCAGTGCACATTTGACTGCCTGTGTCTTTCCGATTCTGGTGGTCTTAGGTTATAAGCCCGAGAGGTGCCCTGCCGCATCATATGGTAGCTCAATTTCTACCTTTTCAAGCGGCTCCATTCAGTTTGCGTTAGTGCTGTTACCACTTTACATCCCAGCAGCAGATAGAAGGTACACATTTCTCTAAAACACCTTCAGCATTTATAGTTTGTAGACTTTTGCTGATGGCCATTTGACTGTTGTGAGCTGAAACCTTTATGGAGGTTGGATACGCATGTGGCGAATAATTCCTTATACTGATCTTTAGGCATATCCTTTTTCTTCTTTTCCTTTTTGTGTTAAAGTGTGAGTACAACTTCCCTCTTCATATTCACTTTTTGAAAAATTTCTCATGTGTTGAATTTTCTTGCCTATTCCCTACCCAAGGGCACTTTTTGAGGGCAGGTGTCATTTAGACCCCTGCAGTCGTTGTGACTATTAAGCAACCATTAGCACTGGGTTTAAAGCTGCTGTTGTGGGAAACAGCCACAAGGCGGCAGCATTATTACGTTCTCAACTCTTGTTACTAGGGCAACAGAATCTTCCTGGAGGTAGTGTTCTGAGGTTGTAAATTAGAGTGGAATGTGCTGGGACAAGCCCCCAGAAGTTTATGTCTCCTTACTTATGTTTGTTTTTTAAATTTCATTTCTATTTCTTATCAGCGTAAATTTGATTAGAGTGTTTTGATTGCCTGGCTGTACAGGATCTGCTCAATGATTCATACATATGTCTGTTCATCTTCGGGTCCTGTTACCATGTATGTGATTACAAAATGTATATTTTAAAGGTATTGGTGATTATATAATTCATACAGTTTATCTGTTATATGTTGTTATACACTTAACATACATTAGTATATGTATGTTAACCCCATAGTCCTAATTTACCCATCCTCCCACCTTTCATTTTGCTAACCATTAGTTTATTTCATAAGTCTGTGAGTGTCTTTTTCTGTGGAAATATGTTCATTGGTAGCAATCTTAGGATAACATGTATAAATGATATCATAGGATAATTGTCATACCCTTTTGACTTACTTAACCTTATATGATTATTTCTAGGCTCTACTGTAGTCCTGAAAACGGCATTGTTCCTTTTTTCCCCGAGGCTACTATTCCATTCTGTCCATATACCACTTCTTCTCTGTCCATTCATCTGTTTATGGACATTTTTTTTGCTTCCATGTCTTGGCTATTTCAATATTGCTGCAGTGCACATTTGACTGCCTGTGTCTTTCCGATTCTGGTAGTCTTAGGTTATAAGCCCAAGAGGTGCCCTGCCGCATCATATGGTAGCTCCATTTTTACCTTTTCAAGCAGCTCCATTCAGTTTGCGTTAGTGCTGTTACCACTTTACATCCCACCAGCAGCTAGAAGGTACACAGTTCTCTAAAATCCCTTCAGCATTTATAGTTTATAGACATTTTGCTGATGGAAATGACTGGTGTGAGCTGAAACCTTTTTGAATTTGAATTTGCATGTGTCTAATAATTCCTTATACTGAGCTTTAGGCATGTCCTTTTTTTTCTTTTCCTTTTTTTTTAAAGAGTGAGTACAACTTCCGTCCTCTTATTGACTTCTTGAAAAATTTCTCATGTGTTGAATTTTCTTGCCTATTCCCTACCCCAGAGCATTTTTCAGGGCAGGTGTCATTTAGAGCCCTGCAGTCCTTGTGACTATTAAGCAACCATTAGCACTGGGTTTAATGCTGCTGTTGTGGGAAAGAGCCACAAGGCGGCAGCATTATTACGTTCTCATCTCTTGTTACTAGGGCAACAGAATCTTCCTGGAGGTAGTGTTCCGTGGTTGTAAATTAGAGTGGAATGTGCTGGGACGAGCCCCCAGAAGTTTATGTCTCCTTACTTATGTTTGTTTTTTAAATTTAATTCTCTTTCTTTTTGGAGTAAATTTGATTAGAGTTTTTTGATTGTCTGGCTGTACAGAATCTGCTCAATGATTCCTACATATGTCTGTTCATCTTCGGATTCTGTTACCATGTATGTGAATACAGAATGTATATTTTAAAGGTATTGGTGATTATATAATTCATATAATTTATCTGTTATATGTTTATATGCATGTAACATACATTAGTATATTTATGTTAATCCCATAGTCCTAATTTACCCATCCTCCCCCCTTTCATTTTGGCTAACCATTAGTTTATTTCATAAGTCTGTGAGTGTCTTTTTCTGTGGAAATATGTTCATTGGTAGCAATCTTAGGATAACATGTATAAATGATATCATAGGATATTTGTCATACCCTTTTGACTTACTTAACCTTATATTATTATTTCTAGGCTCTACTGTAGTCCTGAAAACGGCATTGTTCATTTTTTTCCCGAGGCTACTATTCCATTCTGTCCATATACCACTTCTTCTCTGTCCATTCATCTGTTTATGGACCTTTTTTTGCTTCCATGTCTTGGCTATTTCAGTATTGCTGCAGTGCACATTTGACTGCCTGTGTCTTTCCGATTCTGGTGGTCTTAGGTTATAAGCCCGAGAGGTGCCCTGCCGCATCATATGGTAGCTCAATTTCTACCTTTTCAAGCGGCTCCATTCAGTTTGCGTTAGTGCTGTTACCACTTTACATCCCAGCAGCAGATAGAAGGTACACATTTCTCTAAAACACCTTCAGCATTTATAGTTTGTAGACTTTTGCTGATGGCCATTTGACTGTTGTGAGCTGAAACCTTTATGGAGGTTGGATACGCATGTGGCGAATAATTCCTTATACTGATCTTTAGGCATATCCTTTTTCTTCTTTTCCTTTTTGTGTTAAAGTGTGAGTACAACTTCCCTCTTCATATTCACTTTTTGAAAAATTTCTCATGTGTTGAATTTTCTTGCCTATTCCCTACCCAAGGGCACTTTTTGAGGGCAGGTGTCATTTAGACCCCTGCAGTCGTTGTGACTATTAAGCAACCATTAGCACTGGGTTTAAAGCTGCTGTTGTGGGAAACAGCCACAAGGCGGCAGCATTATTACGTTCTCAACTCTTGTTACTAGGGCAACAGAATCTTCCTGGAGGTAGTGTTCTGAGGTTGTAAATTAGAGTGGAATGTGCTGGGACAAGCCCCCAGAAGTTTATGTCTCCTTACTTATGTTTGTTTTTTAAATTTCATTTCTATTTCTTATCAGCGTAAATTTGATTAGAGTGTTTTGATTGCCTGGCTGTACAGGATCTGCTCAATGATTCATACATATGTCTGTTCATCTTCGGGTCCTGTTACCATGTATGTGATTACAAAATGTATATTTTAAAGGTATTGGTGATTATATAATTCATACAGTTTATCTGTTATATGTTGTTATACACTTAACATACATTAGTATATGTATGTTAACCCCATAGTCCTAATTTACCCATCCTCCCACCTTTCATTTTGCTAACCATTAGTTTATTTCATAAGTCTGTGAGTGTCTTTTTCTGTGGAAATATGTTCATTGGTAGCAATCTTAGGATAACATGTATAAATATTATCATAGGATCTTTGTCGTACCCTTTTGAGTTAGTTAACCTTATATGATTATTTCTAGGCTCAACTGTAGTCCTGAAAACGGCGTTGTTCATTTTTTTCCCCAGGCTACTATTCTATTTGGTACGTATACTACTTCTTCTTTGTCCATTCTTCTGTTTATGAACCTTTTTTCTGCTTCCATGTCTTGGCTATTTCAATATTGCTGCAGTGCTCATTTGCCTGCCTGTGTCTTTCCGATTCAGGTGGTCTTAGGTTATAGGCCCAAAACGTGACCTGCCGCATCATATGGTAGCTCAATTTTTATCTTTTCAAGCAGCTCCATTCAGTTTGCGTTAGTGCTGTTACCACTTTACATCCCACCAGCAGCTAGAAGGTACACAGTTCTCTAAAACCCCTTCAGCATTTATAGTTTGTAGACATTTTGCTGATGGAAACGACTGGTGTGAGCTGAAACCTTTTTGAATTTGAATTTGCATGTGTCTAATAATTCATTCTACTGAGCTTTAGGCATGTCCTTTTTTTTCTTTTCCTTTTTTTTTAAAGAGTGAGTACAACTTCCCTCCTCTTATTGACTTCTTGAACAATTTCTCATGTGTTGAATATTCTTGCCTATTCCCTACCCCAGGGCATTTTTCAGGGCAGGTGTCATTTAGAGCCCTGCAGTCCATGTGACTATTAAGCAACCATTAGCACTGGGTTTAAAGCTGCTGTTGTGGGAAAGAGCCACAAGGCGGCAGCATTATTACGTTCTCATCTCTTGTTACTAGGGCAACAGAATCTTCCTGGAGGTAGTGTTCCGAGGTTGTAAATTAGAGTGGAATGTGCTGGGACAAGCCCCCAGAAGTTTATGTCTCCTTACTTAGGTTTGTTTTTTAAATTTAATTTCTATTTCTTATCGGAGTAAATTTGATTAGAGTGTTTTGATTGTCTGGCTGTACAGAAACTGCTCAATGATTCCTACATATGTCTGTTCATCTTTGGATTCTGTTACCATGTATGTGATTACGGAATGTATATTTTAAAGGTATTGGTGATTATATAATTCATACAGTTTATCTGTTATATGTTTTTATACACTTAACATACATTAGTATATGTATGTTAACCCCATAGTCCTAGTTTACCCATCCTCCCACCTTTCATTTTGTCTAACCATTAGTTTATTTCATAAGTCTGTGAGTGTCTTTTTCTGTGGAAATATGTTCATTGGTAGCTATCTTAGGATAACATGTATAAATGTTATCATAGGATATTTGTCGTACCCTTTTGAGTTACTTAACCTTATATGATTATTTCTAGGCTCAACTGTAGTCCTGAAAACGGCATTGTTCATTTTTTTCCCGAGGCTACTATTCTATTTGGTACGTATACCACTTCTTCTTTGTCCATTCATCTGTTTATGAACCTTTTTTCTGCTTCCATGTCTTGGCTATTTCAATATTGCTGCAGTGCTCATTTGCCTGCCTGTGTCTTTCCGATTCAGGTGGTCTTAGGTTATAGGCCCAAAAGGTGACCTGCCGCATCATATGGTAGCTCAATTTTTACCTTTTCAAGCAGCTCCATTCAGTTTGCGTTAGTGCTGTTACCACTTTACATCCCAGCAGCAGATAGAAGGTATACATTTCTCTAAAACCCCTTCAGCATTTATAGTTTGTAGACTTTTTGCTGATGGCCATTTGACTGGTGTGAGCTGAAACCTTTTTGGAGGTTGGATACGCATGTGGCGAATAATTCCTTATACTGATCTTTAGGCATATCCTTTTTCTTCTTTTCCTTTTTTTGTTAAAGTGTGAGTACAACTTCCCTCTTCATATTCACTTTTTGAAAATTTTCTCATGTGTTGAATTTTCTTGCGTATTCCCTACCCCAGGGCATTTTTTGAGGGCAGGTGTCATTTAGACCCCTGCAGTCGTTTTGACTATTAAGCAACCATTAGCACTGGGTTTAAAGCTGCTGTTGTGGGAAACAGCCACAAGGCGGCAGCATTATTATGTTCTAAACTCTTGTTACTATGGCAACAGAGTCTTCCTGGAGGTAGTGTTCCGAGGTTGTAAATTAGAGTGGAATGTGCTGGGACAAGCCTCCAGAAGTTTATGTCTCCTTACTTATGTTTGTTTTTTAAATTTAATTTCTATTTCTTATCGGAGTAAATTTGATTTTAGTGTTTTGATTGCCTGGCTGTACAGAATCTGCTCAATGATTCATACATATGTCTGTTCATCCTCGGGTCCTGTTACCATGTATGTGATTACAAAATGTATATTTTAAAGGTATTGGCGATTATATAATTCATACAGTTTATCTGTTATATGTTTTTATACACTTAACATACATTAGTATATGTATGTTAACCCCATAGTCCTAGTTAACCCATCCTCCCACCTTTCATTTTGGCTAACCATTAGTTTATTTCATAAGTCTGTGAGTGTCTTTTTCTGTGGAAATATGTTCATTGGTAGCAATCTTAGGATAACATGTATAAATGATATCATAGGATATTTGTCGTACCCTTTTGAGTTACTTAACGTTATATGATTATTTCTAGGCTCAACTGTAGTCCTGAAAATGGCATTGTTCATTTTTTTCCCGAGGCTACTATTCTATTTGGTACGTATACCACTTCTTCTTTGTCCATTCATCTGTTTATGAACCTTTTTTCTGCTTCCATGTCTTGGCTATTTCAATATTGCTGCAGTGCTCATTTGCCTGCCTGTGTCTTTCCGATTCAGGTGGTCTTAGGTTATAGGCCCAAAAGGTGACCTGCCGCATCATATGGTACCTCAATTTTTATCTTTTCAAGCAGCTCCATTCAGTTTGTGTTAGTGCTGTTACCACTTTACATCCCACCAGCAGCTAGAAGGTACACAGTTCTCTAAAACCCCTTCAGCATTTATAGTTTGTAGACATTTTGCTGATGGAAACGATTGGTGTGAGCTGAAACCTTTTTCCATTTGAATTTGCATGTGTCTAATAATTCATTCTACTGAGCTTTAGGCATGTCCTTTTTTTTCTTTTCCTTTTTTTTTAAAGAGTGAGTACAACTTCCCTCCTCTTATTGATTTCTTGAAAAATTTCTCATGTGTTGAATATTCTTGCCTATTCCTTACCCCAGGGCATTTTTCAGGGCAGGTGTCATTTAGAGCCCTGCAGTCCATGTGACTATTAAGCAACCATTAGCACTGGGTTTAAAGCTGCTGTTGTGAGAAAGAGCCACAAGGCGGCAGCATTATTACGTTCTCATCTCTTGTTACTAGGGCAACAGAATCTTCCTGGAGGTAGTGTTCCGAGGTTGTAAATTAGAGTGGAATGTGCTGGGACAAGCCCCCAGAAGTTTATGTCTCCTTACTTAGGTTTGTTTTTTAAATTTAATTTCTATTTCTTATCGGAGTAAATTTGATTAGAGTGTTTTGATTGTCTGGCTGTACAGAAACTGCTCAATGATTCCTACATATGTCTGTTCATCTTCGGATTCTGTTACCATGTATGTGATTACAGAATGTATATTTTAAAGGTATTGGTGATTATATAATTCATACAGTTTATCTGTTATATGTTTTTATACACTTAACATACATTAGTATATGTATGTTAACCCCATAGTCCTAGTTAACCCATCCTCCCACCTTTCATTTTGGCTAACCATTAGTTTATTTGATAAGTCTGTGAGTGTCTATTTCTGTGGAAATATGTTCATTGGTAGCAATCTTAGGATAACATGTATAAATGTTATCATAGGATATTTGTCGTACCCTTTTGAGTTACTTAACGTTATATGATTATTTCTAGGCTCAACTGTAGTCCTGAAAACGGCATTGTTCATTTTTTTCCCGAGGCTACTATTCTATTTGGTACGTATACCACTTCTTCTTTGTCCATTCATCTGTTTATGAACCTTTTTTTTGCTTCCATGTCTTGGCTATTTCAATATTGCTGCAGTGCTCATTTGCCTGCCTGTGTCTTTCCGATTCAGGTGGTCTTAGGTTATAGGCCCAAAAGGTGACCTGCCGCATCATATGGCACCTCAATTTTTATCTTTTCAAGCAGCTCCATTCAGTTTGTGTTAGTGCTGTTACCACTTTACATCCCACCAGCAGCTAGAAGGTACACAGTTCTCTAAAACCCCTTCAGCATTTATAGTTTGTAGACATTTTGCCAATGGAAACGATTGGTGTGAGCTGAAACCTTTTTCCATTTGAATTTGCATGTGTCTAATAATTCATTCTACTGAGCTTTAGGCATGTCCTTTTTTTTTCTTTTCCTTTTTTTTTAAAGAGTGAGTACAACTTCCCTCCTCTTATTGATTTCTTGAAAAATTTCTCATGTGTTGAATATTCTTGCCTATTCCTTACCCCAGGGCATTTTTCAGGGCAGGTGTCATTTAGAGCCCTGCAGTCCATGTGATTATTAAGCAACCATTAGCACTGGGTTTAAAGCTGCTGTTGTGGGAAAGAGCCACAAGGCGGCAGCATTATTACGTTCTCATCTCTTGTTACTAGGGCAACAGAATCTTCCTGGAGGTAGTGTTCCGAGGTTGTAAATTAGAGTGGAATGTGCTGGGACAAGCCCCCAGAAATTTATGTCTCCTTACTTAGGTTTGTTTTTTAAATTTAATTTCTATTTCTTATCGGAGTAAATTTGATTAGAGTGTTTTGATTGTCTGGCTGTACAGAAACTGCTCAATGATTCCTACATATGTCTGTTCATCTTCGGATTCTGTTACCATGTATGTGATTACAGAATGTATATTTTAAAGGTATTGGTGATTATATAATTCATACAGTTTATCTGTTATATGTTTTTATACACTTAACATACATTAGTATATGTATGTTAACCCCATAGTCCTAGTTAACCCATCCTCCCACCTTTCATTTTGGCTAACAATTAGTTTATTTCATAAGTCTGTGAGTGTCTTTTTCTGTGGAAATATGTTCATTGGTAGCAATCTTAGGATAACATGTATAAATGATATCATAGGATAATTGTCATACCCTTTTGACTTACTTAACCTTATATGATTATTTCTAGGCTCTACTGTAGTCCTGAAAACGGCATTGTTCCTTTTTTCCCCGAGGCTACTATTCCATTCTGTCCATATACCACTTCTTCTCTGTCCATTCATCTGTTTATGGACATTTTTTTTGCTTCCATGTCTTTGCTATTTCAATATTGCTGCAGTGCACATTTGACTGCCTGTGTCTTTCCGATTCTGGTAGTCTTAGGTTATAAGCCCAAGAGGTGCCCTGCCGCATCATATGGTAGCTCCATTTTTACCTTTTCAAGCAGCTCCATTCAGTTTGCGTTAGTGCTGTTACCACTTTACATCCCACCAGCAGCTAGAAGGTACACAGTTCTCTAAAATCCCTTCAGCATTTATAGTTTATAGACATTTTGCTGATGGAAATGACTGGTGTGAGCTGAAACCTTTTTGAATTTGAATTTGCATGTGTCTAATAATTCCTTATACTGAGCTTTAGGCATGTCCTTTTTTTTCTTTTCCTTTTTTTTTAAAGAGTGAGTACAACTTCCCTCCTCTTATTGACTTCTTGAAAAATTTCTCATGTGTTGAATTTTCTTGCCTATTCCCTACCCCAGAGCATTTTTCAGGGCAGGTGTCATTTAGAGCCCTGCAGTCCTTGTGACTATTAAGCAACCATTAGCACTGGGTTTAATGCTGCTGTTGTGGGAAACAGCCACAAGGCGGCAGCATTATTACGTTCTCATCTCTTGTTACTAGGGCAACAGAATCTTCCTGGAGGTAGTGTTCCGTGGTTGTAAATTAGAGTGGAATGTGCTGGGACGAGCCCCCAGAAGTTTATGTCTCCTTACTTATGTTTGTTTTTTAAATTTAATTCTATTTCTTTTTGGAGTAAATTTGATTAGAGTTTTTTGATTGTCTGGCTGTACAGAATCTGCTCAATGATTCCTACATATGTCTGTTCATCTTCGGATTCTGTTACCATGTATGTGAATACAGAATGTATATTTTAAAGGTATTGGTGATTATATAATTCATATAGTTTATCTGTTATATGTTTATATGCATGTAACATACATTAGTATATTTATGTTAATCCCATAGTCCTAATTTACCCATCCTCCCCCCTTTCATTTTGGCTAACCATTAGTTTATTTCATAAGTCTGTGAGTGTCTTTTTCTGTGGAAATATGTTCATTGGTAGCAATCTTAGGATAACATGTATAAATGATATCATAGGATATTTGTCATACCCTTTTGACTTACTTAACCTTATATTATTATTTCTAGGCTCTACTGTAGTCCTGAAAACGGCATTGTTCATTTTTTTCCCGAGGCTACTATTCCATTCTGTCCATATACCACTTCTTCTCTGTCCATTCATCTGTTTATGGACCTTTTTTTGCTTCCATGTCTTGGCTATTTCAGTATTGCTGCAGTGCACATTTGACTGCCTGTGTCTTTCCGATTCTGGTGGTCTTAGGTTATAAGCCCGAGAGGTGCCCTGCCGCATCATATGGTAGCTCAATTTCTACCTTTTCAAGCGGCTCCATTCAGTTTGCGTTAGTGCTGTTACCACTTTACATCCCAGCAGCAGATAGAAGGTACACATTTCTCTAAAACACCTTCAGCATTTATAGTTTGTAGACTTTTGCTGATGGCCATTTGACCGTTGTGAGCTGAAACCTTTATGGAGGTTGGATACGCATGTGGCGAATAATTCCTTATACTGATCTTTAGGCATATCCTTTTTCTTCTTTTCCTTTTTGTGTTAAAGTGTGAGTACAACTTCCCTCTTCATATTCACTTTTTGAAAAATTTCTCATGTGTTGAATTTTCTTGCCTATTCCCTACCCAAGGGCACTTTTTGAGGGCAGGTGTCATTTAGACCCCTGCAGTCGTTGTGACTATTAAGCAACCATTAGCACTGGGTTTAAAGCTGCTGTTCTGGGAAACAGCCACAAGGCGGCAGCATTATTACGTTCTCAACTCTTGTTACTAGGGCAACAGAATCTTCCTGGAGGTAGTGTTCTGAGGTTGTAAATTAGAGTGGAATGTGCTGGGACAAGCCCCCAGAAGTTTATGTCTCCTTACTTATGTTTGTTTTTTAAATTTCATTTCTATTTCTTATCAGCGTAAATTTGATTAGAGTGTTTTGATTGCCTGGCTGTACAGGATCTGCTCAATGATTCATACATATGTCTGTTCATCTTCGGGTCCTGTTACCATGTATGTGATTACAAAATGTATATTTTAAAGGTATTGGTGATTATATAATTCATACAGTTTATCTGTTATATGTTGTTATACACTTAACATACATTAGTATATGTATGTTAACCCCATAGTCCTAATTTACCCATCCTCCCACCTTTCATTTTGCTAACCATTAGTTTATTTCATAAGTCTGTGAGTGTCTTTTTCTGTGGAAATATGTTCATTGGTAGCAATCTTAGGATAACATGTATAAATGATATCATAGGATAATTGTCATACCCTTTTGACTTACTTAACCTTATATGATTATTTCTAGGCTCTACTGTAGTCCTGAAAACGGCATTGTTCCTTTTTTCCCTGAGGCTACTATTCCATTCTGTCCATATACCACTTCTTCTCTGTCCATTCATCTGTTTATGGACATTTTTTTTGCTTCCATGTCTTTGCTATTTCAATATTGCTGCAGTGCACATTTGACTGCCTGTGTCTTTCCGATTCTGGTAGTCTTAGGTTATAAGCCCAAGAGGTGCCCTGCCGCATCATATGGTAGCTCCATTTTTACCTTTTCAAGCAGCTCCATTCAGTTTGCGTTAGTGCTGTTACCACTTTACATCCCACCAGCAGCTAGAAGGTACACAGTTCTCTAAAATCCCTTCAGCATTTATAGTTTATAGACATTTTGCTGATGGAAATGACTGGTGTGAGCTGAAACCTTTTTGAATTTGAATTTGCATGTGTCTAATAATTCCTTATACTGAGCTTTAGGCATGTCCTTTTTTTTCTTTTCCTTTTTTTTTAAAGAGTGAGTACAACTTCCCTCCTCTTATTGACTTCTTGAAAAATTTCTCATGTGTTGAATTTTCTTGCCTATTCCCTACCCCAGAGCATTTTTCAGGGCAGGTGTCATTTAGAGCCCTGCAGTCCTTGTGACTATTAAGCAACCATTAGCACTGGGTTTAATGCTGCTGTTGTGGGAAAGAGCCACAAGGCGGCAGCATTATTACGTTCTCATCTCTTGTTACTAGGGCAACAGAATCTTCCTGGAGGTAGTGTTCCGTGGTTGTAAATTAGAGTGGAATGTGCTGGGACGAGCCCCCAGAAGTTTATGTCTCCTTACTTATGTTTGTTTTTTAAATTTAATTCTATTTCTTTTTGGAGTAAATTTGATTAGAGTTTTTTGATTGTCTGGCTGTACAGAATCTGCTCAATGATTCCTACATATGTCTGTTCATCTTCGGATTCTGTTACCATGTATGTGAATACAGAATGTATATTTTAAAGGTATTGGTGATTATATAATTCATATAGTTTATCTGTTATATGTTTATATGCATGTAACATACATTAGTATATTTATGTTAATCCCATAGTCCTAATTTACCCATCCTCCCCCCTTTCATTTTGCCTAACCATTAGTTTATTTCATAAGTCTGTGAGTGTCTTTTTCTGTGGAAATATGTTCATTGGTAGCAATCTTAGGATAACATGTATAAATGATATCATAGGATATTTGTCATACCCTTTTGACTTACTTAACCTTATATTATTATTTCTAGGCTCTACTGTAGTCCTGAAAACGGCATTGTTCATTTTTTTCCCGAGGCTACTATTCCATTCTGTCCATATACCACTTCTTCTCTGTCCATTCATCTGTTTATGGACCTTTTTTTGCTTCCATGTCTTGGCTATTTCAGTATTGCTGCAGTGCACATTTGACTGCCTGTGTCTTTCCGATTCTGGTGGTCTTAGGTTATAAGCCCGAGAGGTGCCCTGCCGCATCATATGGTAGCTCAATTTCTACCTTTTCAAGCGGCTCCATTCAGTTTGCGTTAGTGCTGTTACCACTTTACATCCCAGCAGCAGATAGAAGGTACACATTTCTCTAAAACACCTTCAGCATTTATAGTTTGTAGACTTTTGCTGATGGCCATTTGACTGTTGTGAGCTGAAACCTTTATGGAGGTTGGATACGCATGTGGCGAATAATTCCTTATACTGATCTTTAGGCATATCCTTTTTCTTCTTTTCCTTTTTGTGTTAAAGTGTGAGTACAACTTCCCTCTTCATATTCACTTTTTGAAAAATTTCTCATGTGTTGAATTTTCTTGCCTATTCCCTACCCAAGGGCACTTTTTGAGGGCAGGTGTCATTTAGACCCCTGCAGTCGTTGTGACTATTAAGCAACCATTAGCACTGGGTTTAAAGCTGCTGTTGTGGGAAACAGCCACAAGGCGGCAGCATTATTACGTTCTCAACTCTTGTTACTAGGGCAACAGAATCTTCCTGGAGGTAGTGTTCTGAGGTTGTAAATTAGAGTGGAATGTGCTGGGACAAGCCCCCAGAAGTTTATGTCTCCTTACTTATGTTTGTTTTTTAAATTTCATTTCTATTTCTTATCAGCGTAAATTTGATTAGAGTGTTTTGATTGCCTGGCTGTACAGGATCTGCTCAATGATTCATACATATGTCTGTTCATCTTCGGGTCCTGTTACCATGTATGTGATTACAAAATGTATATTTTAAAGGTATTGGTGATTATATAATTCATACAGTTTATCTGTTATATGTTGTTATACACTTAACATACATTAGTATATGTATGTTAACCCCATAGTCCTAATTTACCCATCCTCCCACCTTTCATTTTGCTAACCATTAGTTTATTTCATAAGTCTGTGAGTGTCTTTTTCTGTGGAAATATGTTCATTGGTAGCAATCTTAGGATAACATGTATAAATATTATCATAGGATCTTTGTCGTACCCTTTTGAGTTAGTTAACCTTATATGATTATTTCTAGGCTCAACTGTAGTCCTGAAAACGGCGTTGTTCATTTTTTTCCCCAGGCTACTATTCTATTTGGTACGTATACTACTTCTTCTTTGTCCATTCTTCTGTTTATGAACCTTTTTTCTGCTTCCATGTCTTGGCTATTTCAATATTGCTGCAGTGCTCATTTGCCTGCCTGTGTCTTTCCGATTCAGGTGGTCTTAGGTTATAGGCCCAAAAGGTGACCTGCCGCATCATATGGTAGCTCAATTTTTATCTTTTCAAGCAGCTCCATTCAGTTTGCGTTAGTGCTGTTACCACTTTACATCCCACCAGCAGCTAGAAGGTACACAGTTCTCTAAAACCCCTTCAGCATTTATAGTTTGTAGACATTTTGCTGATGGAAACGACTGGTGTGAGCTGAAACCTTTTTGAATTTGAATTTGCATGTGTCTAATAATTCATTCTACTGAGCTTTAGGCATGTCCTTTTTTTTCTTTTCCTTTTTTTTTAAAGAGTGAGTACAACTTCCCTCCTCTTATTGACTTCTTGAAAAATTTCTCATGTGTTGAATATTCTTGCCTATTCCCTACCCCAGGGCATTTTTCAGGGCAGGTGTCATTTAGAGCCCTGCAGTCCATGTGACTATTAAGCAACCATTAGCACTGGGTTTAAAGCTGCTGTTGTGGGAAAGAGCCACAAGGCGGCAGCATTATTACGTTCTCATCTCTTGTTACTAGGGCAACAGAATCTTCCTGGAGGTAGTGTTCCGAGGTTGTAAATTAGAGTGGAATGTGCTGGGACAAGCCCCCAGAAGTTTATGTCTCCTTACTTAGGTTTGTTTTTTAAATTTAATTTCTATTTCTTATCGGAGTAAATTTGATTAGAGTGTTTTGATTGTCTGGCTGTACAGAAACTGCTCAATGATTCCTACATATGTCTGCTCATCTTCGGATTCTGTTACCATGTATGTGATTACGGAATGTATATTTTAAAGGTATTGGTGATTATATAATTCATACAGTTTATCTGTTATATGTTTTTATACACTTAACATACATTAGTATATGTATGTTAACCCCATAGTCCTAGTTTACCCATCCTCCCACCTTTCATTTTGTCTAACCATTAGTTTATTTCATAAGTCTGTGAGTGTCTTTTTCTGTGGAAATATGTTCATTGGTAGCTATCTTAGGATAACATGTATAAATGTTATCATAGGATATTTGTCGTACCCTTTTGAGTTACTTAACCTTATATGATTATTTCTAGGCTCAACTGTAGTCCTGAAAACGGCATTGTTCATTTTTTTCCCGAGGCTACTATTCTATTTGGTACGTATACCACTTCTTCTTTGTCCATTCATCTGTTTATGAACCTTTTTTCTGCTTCCATGTCTTGGCTATTTCAATATTGCTGCAGTGCTCATTTGCCTGCCTGTGTCTTTCCGATTCAGGTGGTCTTAGGTTATAGGCCCAAAAGGTGACCTGCCGCATCATATGGTAGCTCAATTTTTACCTTTTCAAGCAGCTCCATTCAGTTTGCGTTAGTGCTGTTACCACTTTACATCCCAGCAGCAGATAGAAGGTATACATTTCTCTAAAACCCCTTCAGCATTTATAGTTTGTAGACTTTTTGCTGATGGCCATTTGACTGGTGTGAGCTGAAACCTTTTTGGAGGTTGGATACGCATGTGGCGAATAATTCCTTATACTGATCTTTAGGCATATCCTTTTTCTTCTTTTCCTTTTTTTGTTAAAGTGTGAGTACAACTTCCCTCTTCATATTCACTTTTTGAAAAATTTCTCATGTGTTCAATTTTCTTGCGTATTCCCTACCCCAGGGCATTTTTTGAGGGCAGGTGTCATTTAGACCCCTGCAGTCGTTTTGACTATTAAGCAACCATTAGCACTGGGTTTAAAGCTGCTGTTGTGGGAAACAGCCACAAGGCGGCAGCATTATTATGTTCTAAACTCTTGTTACTATGGCAACAGAGTCTTCCTGGAGGTAGTGTTCCGAGGTTGTAAATTAGAGTGGAATGTGCTGGGACAAGCCTCCAGAAGTTTATGTCTCCTTACTTATGTTTGTTTTTTAAATTTAATTTCTATTTCTTATCGGAGTAAATTTGATTTTAGTGTTTTGATTGCCTGGCTGTACAGAATCTGCTCAATGATTCATACATATGTCTGTTCATCCTCGGGTCCTGTTACCATGTATGTGATTACAAAATGTATATTTTAAAGGTATTGGTGATTATATAATTCATACAGTTTATCTGTTATATGTTTTTATACACTTAACATACATTAGTATATGTATGTTAACCCCATAGTCCTAGTTAACCCATCCTCCCACCTTTCATTTTGGCTAACCATTAGTTTATTTCATAAGTCTGTGAGTGTCTTTTTCTGTGGAAATATGTTCATTGGTAGCAATCTTAGGATAACATGTATAAATGTTATCATAGGATATTTGTCGTACCCTTTTGAGTTACTTAACGTTATATGATTATTTCTAGGCTCAACTGTAGTCCTGAAAACGGCATTGTTCATTTTTTTCCCGAGGCTACTATTCTATTTGGTACGTATACCACTTCTTCTTTGTCCATTCATCTGTTTATGAACCTTTTTTCTGCTTCCATTTCTTGGCTATTTCAATATTGCTGCAGTGCTCATTTGCCTGCCTGTGTCTTTCCGATTCAGGTGGTCTTAGGTTATAGGCCCAAAAGGTGACCTGCCGCATCATATGGTAGCTCAATTTTTATCTTTTCAAGCAGCTCCATTCAGTTTGTGTTAGTGCTGTTACCACTTTACATCCCACCAGCAGCTAGAAGGTACACAGTTCTCTAAAACACCTTCAGCATTTATAGTTTGTAGACATTTTGCTGATGGAAACGATTGGTGTGAGCTGAAACCTTTTTCCATTTGAATTTGCATGTGTCTAATAATTCATTCTACTGAGGTTTAGGCATGTCCTTTTTTTTCTTTTCCTTTTTTTTTAAAGAGTGAGTACAACTTCCCTCCTCTTATTGATTTCTTGAAAAATTTCTCATGTGTTGAATATTCTTGCCTATTCCTTACCCCAGGGCATTTTTCAGGGCAGGTGTCATTTAGAGCCCTGCAGTCCATGTGATTATTAAGCAACCATTAGCACTGGGTTTAAAGCTGCTGTTGTGGGAAAGAGCCACAAGGCGGCAGCATTATTACGTTCTCATCTCTTGTTACTAGGGCAACAGAATCTTCCTGGAGGTAGTGTTCCGAGGTTGTAAATTAGAGTGGAATGTGCTGGGACAAGCCCCCAGAAGTTTATGTCTCCTTACTTAGGTTTGTTTTTTAAATTAAATTTCTATTTCTTATCGGAGTAAATTTGATTAGAGTGTTTTGATTGTCTGGCTGTACAGAAACTGCTCAATGATTCCTACATATGTCTGTTCATCTTCGGATTCTGTTACCATGTATGTGATTACAGAATGTATATTTTAAAGGTATTGGTGATTATATAATTCATACAGTTTATCTGTTATATGTTTTTATACACTTAACATACATTAGTATATGTATGTTAACCCCATAGTCCTAATTTACCCGTCCTCCCACCTTTCATTTTGGCTAACAATTAGTTTATTTCATAAGTCTGTGAGTGTCTTTTTCTGTGGAAATATGTTCATTGGTAGCAATCTTAGGATAACATGTATAAATGATATCATAGGATAATTGTCATACCCTTTTGACTTACTTAACCTTATATGATTATTTCTAGGCTCTACTGTAGTCCTGAAAACGGCATTGTTCATTTTTTCCCCGAGGCTACTATTCCATTCTGTCCATATACCACTTCTTCTCTGTCCATTCATCTGTTTATGGACATTTTTTTTGCTTCCATGTCTTTGCTATTTCAATATTGCTGCAGTGCACATTTGACTGCCTGTGTCTTTCCGATTCTGGTAGTCTTAGGTTATAAGCCCAAGAGGTGCCCTGCCGCATCATATGGTAGCTCAATTTTTACCTTTTCAAGCAGCTCCATTCAGTTTGCGTTAGTGCTGTTACCACTTTACATCCCACCAGCAGCTAGAAGGTACACAGTTCTCTAAAACCCCTTCAGCATTTATAGTTTATAGACATTTTGCTGATGGAAATGACTGGTGTGAGCTGAAACCTTGTTGAATTTGAATTTGCATGTGTCTAATAATTCCTTATACTGAGCTTTAGGCATGTCCTTTTTTTTCTTTTCCTTTTTTTTTAAAGAGTGAGTACAACTTCCCTCCTCTTATTGACTTCTTGAAAAATTTCTCATGTGTTGAATTTTCTTGCCTATTCGCTACCCCAGGGCATTTTTCAGGGTAGGTGTCATTTAGAGCCCTGCAGTCCTTGTGACTATTAAGCAACCATTAGCACTGGGTTTAATGTTGCTGTTGTGGGAAACAGCCACAAGGCGGCAGCATTATTACGTTCTCATCTCTTGTTACTAGGGCAACAGAATCTTCCTGGAAGTAGTGTTCCGTGGTTGTAAATTAGAGTGGAATGTGCTGGGACGAGCCCCCAGAAGTTTATGTCTCCTTACTTATGTTTGTTTATTAAATTTAATTCTATTTCTTTTTGGAGTAAATTTGATTAGAGTTTTTTGATTGTCTGGCTGTACAGAATCTGCTCAATGATTCCTACATATGTCTGTTCATCTTCGGATTCTGTTACCATGTATGTGAATACCGAATGTATATTTTAAAGGTATTGGTGATTATATAATTCATATAGTTTATCTGTTATATGTTTATATGCATGTAACATACATTAGTATATTTATGTTAATCCCATAGTCCTAATTTACCCATCCTCCCCCCTTTCATTTTGGCTAACCATTAGTTTATTTCATAAGTCTGTGAGTGTCTTTTTCTGTGGAAATATGTTCATTGGTAGCAATCTTAGGATAACATGTATAAATGATATCATAGGATATTTGTCATACCCTTTTGACTTACTTAACCTTATATTATTATTTCTAGGCTCTACTGTAGTCCTGAAAACGGCATTGTTCATTTTTTTCCCGAGGCTACTATTCCATTCTGTCCATATACCACTTCTTCTCTGTCCATTCATCTGTTTATGGACCTTTTTTTGCTTCCATGTCTTGGCTATTTCAGTATTGCTGCAGTGCACATTTGACTGCCTGTGTCTTTCCGATTCTGGTGGTCTTAGGTTATAAGCCCGAGAGGTGCCCTGCCGCATCATATGGTAGCTCAATTTCTACCTTTTCAAGCGGCTCCATTCAGTTTGCGTTAGTGCTGTTACCACTTTACATCCCAGCAGCAGATAGAAGGTACACATTTCTCTAAAACAACTTCAGCATTTATAGTTTGTAGACTTTTGCTGATGGCCATTTGACTGTTGTGAGCTGAAACCTTTATGGAGGTTGGATACGCATGTGGCGAATAATTCCTTATACTGATCTTTAGGCATATCCTTTTTCTTCTTTTCCTTTTTGTGTTAAAGTGTGAGTACAACTTCCCTCTTCATATTCACTTTTTGAAAAATTTCTCATGTGTTGAATTTTCTTGCCTATTCCCTACCCAAGGGCACTTTTTGAGGGCAGGTGTCATTTAGACCCCTGCAGTCGTTGTGACTATTAAGCAACCATTAGCACTGGGTTTAAAGCTGCTGTTGTGGGAAACAGCCACAAGGCGGCAGCATTATTACGTTCTCAACTCTTGTTACTAGGGCAACAGAATCTTCCTGGAGGTAGTGTTCTGAGGTTGTAAATTAGAGTGGAATGTGCTGGGACAAGCCCCCAGAAGTTTATGTCTCCTTACTTATGTTTGTTTTTTAAATTTCATTTCTATTTCTTATCAGCGTAAATTTGATTAGAGTGTTTTGATTGCCTGGCTGTACAGGATCTGCTCAATGATTCATACATATGTCTGTTCATCTTCGGGTCCTGTTACCATGTATGTGATTACAAAATGTATATTTTAAAGGTATTGGTGATTATATAATTCATACAGTTTATCTGTTATATGTTGTTATACACTTAACATACATTAGTATATGTATGTTAACCCCATAGTCCTAATTTACCCATCCTCCCACCTTTCATTTTGGCTAACCATTAGTTTATTTGATAAGTCTGTGAGTGTCTTTTTCTGTGGAAATATGTTCATTGGTAGCAATCTTAGGATAACATGTATAAATGTTTTCATAGGATATTTGTCGTACCCTTTTGAGTTACTTAACCTTATATGATTATTTCTAGGCTCAACTGTAGTCCTGAAAACGGCATTGTTCATTTTTTTCCCGAGGCTACTATTCTATTTGGTACGTATACCACTTCTTCTTTGTCCATTCATCTGTTTATGAACCTTTTTTCTGCTTCCATGTCTTGGCTATTTCAATATTGCTGCAGTGCTCATTTGCCTGCCTGTGTCTTTCCGATTCAGGTGGTCTTAGGTTATAGGCCCAAAAGGTGACCTGCCGCATCATATGGTAGCTCAATTTTTATCTTTTCAAGCAGCTCCATTCAGTTTGCGTTAGTGCTGTTACCACTTTACATCCCACCAGCAGCTAGAAGGTACACAGTTCTCTAAAACCCCTTCAGCATTTATAGTTTGTAGACATTTTGCTGATGGAAACGACTGGTGTGAGCTGAAACCTTTTTGAATTTGAATTTGCATGTGTCTAATAATTCATTCTACTGAGGTTTAGGCATGTCCTTTTTTTTCTTTTCCTTTTTTTTTAAAGAGTGAGTACAACTTCCCTCCTCTTATTGACTTCTTGAAAAATTTCTCATGTGTTGAATATTCTTGCCTATTCCCTACCCCAGGGCATTTTTCAGGGCAGGTGTCATTTAGAGCCCTGCAGTCCATGTGACTATTAAGCAACCATTAGCACTGGGTTTAAAGCTGCTGTTGTGGGAAAGAGCCACAAGGCGGCAGCATTATTACGTTCTCATCTCTTGTTACTAGGGCAACAGAATCTTCCTGGAGGTAGTGTTCCGAGGTTGTAAATTAGAGTGGAATGTGCTGGGACAAGCCCCCAGAAGTTTATGTCTCCTTACTTAGGTTTGTTTTTTAAATTTAATTTCTATTTCTTATCGGAGTAAATTTGATTAGAGTGTTTTGATTGTCTGGCTGTACAGAAACTGCTCAATGATTCCTACATATGTCTGTTCATCTTCGGATTCTGTTACCATGTATGTGATTACGGAATGTATATTTTAAAGGTATTGGTGATTATATAATTCATACAGTTTATCTGTTATATGTTTTTATACACTTAACATACATTAGTATATGTATGTTAACCCCATAGTCCTAGTTTACCCATCCTCCCACCTTTCATTTTGTCTAACCATTAGTTTATTTCATAAGTCTGTGAGTGTCTTTTTCTGTGGAAATATGTTCATTGGTAGCTATCTTAGGATAACATGTATAAATGTTATCATAGGATATTTGTCGTACCCTTTTGAGTTACTTAACCTTATATGATTATTTCTAGGCTCAACTGTAGTCCTGAAAACGGCATTGTTCATTTTTTTCCCGAGGCTACTATTCTATTTGGTACGTATACCACTTCTTCTTTGTCCATTCATCTGTTTATGAACCTTTTTTCTGCTTCCATGTCTTGGCTATTTCAATATTGCTGCAGTGCACATTTGCCTGCCTGTGTCTTTCCGATTCAGGTGGTCTTAGGTTATAGGCCCAAAAGGTGACCTGCCGCATCATATGGTAGCTCAATTTTTATCTTTTCAAGCAGCTCCATTCAGTTTGTGTTAGTGCTGTTACCACTTTACATCCCACCAGCAGCTAGAAGGTACACAGTTCTCTAAAACCCCTTCAGCATTTATAGTTTGTAGACATTTTGCTGATGGAAACGATTGGTGTGAGCTGAAACCTTTTTCCATTTGAATTTGCATGTGTCTAATAATTCATTCTACTGAGGTTTAGGCATGTCCTTTTTTTTCTTTTCCTTTTTTTTTAAAGAGTGAGTACAACTTCCCTCCTCTTATTGATTTCTTGAAAAATTTCTCATGTGTTGAATATTCTTGCCTATTCCTTACCCCAGGGCATTTTTCAGGGCAGGTGTCATTTAGAGCCCTGCAGTCCATGTGATTATTAAGCAACCATTAGCACTGGGTTTAAAGCTGCTGTTGTGGGAAAGAGCCACAAGGCGGCAGCATTATTACGTTCTCATCTCTTGTTACTAGGGCAACAGAATCTTCCTGGAGGTAGTGTTCCGAGGTTGTAAATTAGAGTGGAATGTGCTGGGACAAGCCCCCAGAAGTTTATGTCTCCTTACTTAGGTTTGTTTTTTAAATTAAATTTCTATTTCTTATCGGAGTAAATTTGATTAGAGTGTTTTGATTGTCTGGCTGTACAGAAACTGCTCAATGATTCCTACATATGTCTGTTCATCTTCGGATTCTGTTACCATGTATGTGATTACAGAATGTATATTTTAAAGGTATTGGTGATTATATAATTCATACAGTTTATCTGTTATATGTTTTTATACACTTAACATACATTAGTATATGTATGTTAACCCCATAGTCCTAATTTACCCATCCTCCCACCTTTCATTTTGGCTAACAATTAGTTTATTTCATAAGTCTGTGAGTGTCTTTTTCTGTGGAAATATGTTCATTGGTAGCAATCTTAGGATAACATGTATAAATGATATCATAGGATATTTGTCATACCCTTTTGACTTACTTAACCTTATATTATTATTTCTAGGCTCTACTGTAGTCCTGAAAACGGCATTGTTCATTTTTTTCCCGAGGCTACTATTCCATTCTGTCCATATACCACTTCTTCTCTGTCCATTCATCTGTTTATGGACCTTTTTTTGCTTCCATGTCTTGGCTATTTCAGTATTGCTGCAGTGCACATTTGACTGCCTGTGTCTTTCCGATTCTGGTGGTCTTAGGTTATAAGCCCGAGAGGTGCCCTGCCGCATCATATGGTAGCTCAATTTCTACCTTTTCAAGCGGCTCCATTCAGTTTGCGTTAGTGCTGTTACCACTTTACATCCCAGCAGCAGATAGAAGGTACACATTTCTCTAAAACACCTTCAGCATTTATAGTTTGTAGACTTTTGCTGATGGCCATTTGACTGTTGTGAGCTGAAACCTTTATGGAGGTTGGATACGCATGTGGCGAATAATTCCTTATACTGATCTTTAGGCATATCCTTTTTCTTCTTTTCCTTTTTGTGTTAAAGTGTGAGTACAACTTCCCTCTTCATATTCACTTTTTGAAAAATTTCTCATGTGTTGAATTTTCTTGCCTATTCCCTACCCAAGGGCACTTTTTGAGGGCAGGTGTCATTTAGACCCCTGCAGTCGTTGTGACTATTAAGCAACCATTAGCACTGGGTTTAAAGCTGCTGTTGTGGGAAACAGCCACAAGGCGGCAGCATTATTACGTTCTCAACTCTTGTTACTAGGGCAACAGAATCTTCCTGGAGGTAGTGTTCTGAGGTTGTAAATTAGAGTGGAATGTGCTGGGACAAGCCCCCAGAAGTTTATGTCTCCTTACTTATGTTTGTTTTTTAAATTTCATTTCTATTTCTTATCAGCGTAAATTTGATTAGAGTGTTTTGATTGCCTGGCTGTACAGGATCTGCTCAATGATTCATACATATGTCTGTTCATCTTCGGGTCCTGTTACCATGTATGTGATTACAAAATGTGTATTTTAAAGGTATTGGTGATTATATAATTCATACAGTTTATCTGTTATATGTTGTTATACACTTAACATACATTAGTATATGTATGTTAACCCCATAGTCCTAATTTACCCATCCTCCCACCTTTCATTTTGCTAACCATTAGTTTATTTCATAAGTCTGTGAGTGTCTTTTTCTGTGGAAATATGTTCATTGGTAGCAATCTTAGGATAACATGTATAAATGTTTTCATAGGATATTTGTCGTACCCTTTTGAGTTACTTAACCTTATATGATTATTTCTAGGCTCAACTGTAGTCCTGAAAACGGCATTGTTCATTTTTTTCCCGAGGCTACTATTCTATTTGGTACGTATACCACTTCTTCTTTGTCCATTCATCTGTTTATGAACCTTTTTTCTGCTTCCATGTCTTGGCTATTTCAATATTGCTGCAGTGCTCATTTGCCTGCCTGTGTCTTTCCGATTCAGGTGGTCTTAGGTTATAGGCCCAAAAGGTGACCTGCCGCATCATATGGTAGCTCAATTTTTATCTTTTCAAGCAGCTCCATTCAGTTTGCGTTAGTGCTGTTACCACTTTACATCCCACCAGCAGCTAGAAGGTACACAGTTCTCTAAAACCCCTTCAGCATTTATAGTTTGTAGACATTTTGCTGATGGAAACGACTGGTGTGAGCTGAAACCTTTTTGAATTTGAATTTGCATGTGTCTAATAATTCATTCTACTGAGCTTTAGGCATGTCCTTTTTTTTCTTTTCCTTTTTTTTTAAAGAGTGAGTACAACTTCCCTCCTCTTATTGACTTCTTGAAAAATTTCTCATGTGTTGAATATTCTTGCCTATTCCCTACCCCAGGGCATTTTTCAGGGCAGGTGTCATTTAGAGCCCTGCAGTCCATGTGACTATTAAGCAACCATTAGCACTGGGTTTAAAGCTGCTGTTGTGGGAAAGAGCCACAAGGCGGCAGCATTATTACGTTCTCATCTCTTGTTACTAGGGCAACAGAATCTTCCTGGAGGTAGTGTTCCGAGGTTGTAAATTAGAGTGGAATGTGCTGGGACAAGCCCCCAGAAGTTTATGTCTCCTTACTTAGGTTTGTTTTTTAAATTTAATTTCTATTTCTTATCGGAGTAAATTTGATTAGAGTGTTTTGATTGTCTGGCTGTACAGAAACTGCTCAATGATTCCTACATATGTCTGTTCATCTTCGGATTCTGTTACCATGTATGTGATTACGGAATGTATATTTTAAAGGTATTGGTGATTATATAATTCATACAGTTTATCTGTTATATGTTTTTATACACTTAACATACATTAGTATATGTATGTTAACCCCATAGTCCTAGTTTACCCATCCTCCCACCTTTCATTTTGTCTAACCATTAGTTTATTTCATAAGTCTGTGAGTGTCTTTTTCTGTGGAAATATGTTCATTGGTAGCTATCTTAGGATAACATGTATAAATGTTATCATAGGATATTTGTCGTACCCTTTTGAGTTACTTAACCTTATATGATTATTTCTAGGCTCAACTGTAGTCCTGAAAACGGCATTGTTCATTTTTTTCCCGAGGCTACTATTCTATTTGGTACGTATACCACTTCTTCTTTGTCCATTCATCTGTTTATGAACCTTTTTTCTGCTTCCATGTCTTGGCTATTTCAATATTGCTGCAGTGCTCATTTGCCTGCCTGTGTCTTTCCGATTCAGGTGGTCTTAGGTTATAGGCCCAAAAGGTGACCTGCCGCATCATATGGTAGCTCAATTTTTACCTTTTCAAGCAGCTCCATTCAGTTTGCGTTAGTGCTGTTACCACTTTACATCCCAGCAGCAGATAGAAGGTATACATTTCTCTAAAACCCCTTCAGCATTTATAGTTTGTAGACTTTTTGCTGATGGCCATTTGACTGGTGTGAGCTGAAACCTTTTTGGAGGTTGGATACGCATGTGGCGAATAATTCCTTATACTGATCTTTAGGCATATCCTTTTTCTTCTTTTCCTTTTTTTGTTAAAGTGTGAGTACAACTTCCCTCTTCATATTCACTTTTTGAAAAATTTCTCATGTGTTGAATTTTCTTGCGTATTCCCTACCCCAGGGCATTTTTTGAGGGCAGGTGTCATTTAGACCCCTGCAGTCGTTTTGACTATTAAGCAACCATTAGCACTGGGTTTAAAGCTGCTGTTGTGGGAAACAGCCACAAGGCGGCAGCATTATTACGTTCTCAACTCTTGTTACTATGGCAACAGAGTCTTCCTGGAGGTAGTGTTCCGAGGTTGTAAATTAGAGTGGAATGTGCTGGGACAAGCCTCCAGAAGTTTATGTCTCCTTACTTATGTTTGTTTTTTAAATTTAATTTCTATTTCTTATCGGAGTAAATTTGATTTTAGTGTTTTGATTGCCTGGCTGTACAGAATCTGCTCAATGATTCATACATATGTCTGTTCATCCTCGGGTCCTGTTACCATGTATGTGATTACAAAATGTATATTTTAAAGGTATTGGTGATTATATAATTCATACAGTTTATCTGTTATATGTTTTTATACACTTAACATACATTAGTATATGTATGTTAACCCCATAGTCCTAGTTAACCCATCCTCCCACCTTTCATTTTGGCTAACCATTAGTTTATTTCATAAGTCTGTGAGTGTCTTTTTCTGTGGAAATATGTTCATTGGTAGCTATCTTAGGATACATGTATAAATGTTATCATAGGATATTTGTCGTACCCTTTTGAGTTACTTAACCTTATATGATTATTTCTAGGCTCAACTGTAGTCCTGAAAACGGCATTGTTCATTTTTTTCCCGAGGCTACTATTCTATTTGGTACGTATACCACTTCTTCTTTGTCCATTCATCTGTTTATGAACCTTTTTTCTGCTTCCATGTCTTGGCTATTTCAGTATTGCTGCAGTGCACATTTGACTGCCTGTGTCTTTCCGATTCTGGTGGTCTTAGGTTATAAGCCCGAGAGGTGCCCTGCCGCATCATATGGTAGCTCAATTTCCACCTTTTCAAGCGGCTCCATTCAGTTTGCGTTAGTGCTGTTACCACTTTACATCCCAGCAGCAGATAGAAGGTACACATTTCTCTAAAACCCCTTCAGCATTTATAGTTTGTAGACTTTTTGCTGATGGCCATTTGACTGTTGTGAGCTGAAACCTTTATGGAGGTTGGATACGCATGTGGCGAATAATTCCTTAATATGATCTTTAGGCATATCCTTTTTCTTCTTTTCCTTTTTTTGTTAAAGTGTGAGTACAACTTCCCTCTTCATATTCACTTTTTGAAAAATTTCTCATGTGTTGAATTTTCTTGCCTATTCCCTACCCAAGGGCACTTTTTGAGGGCAGGTGTCATTTAGACCCCTGCAGTCGTTGTGACTCTTAAGCAACCATTAGCACTGGGTTTAAAGCTGCTGTTGTGGGAAACAGCCACAAGGCGGCAGCATTATTACGTTCTCAACTCTTGTTACTAGGGCAACAGAATCTTCCTGGAGGTAGTGTTCTGAGGTTGTAAATTAGAGTGGAATATGCTGGGACAAGCCCCCAGAAGTTTATGTCTCCTTACTTATGTTTGTTTTTTAAATTTCATTTCTATTTCTTATCAGCGTAAATTTGATTAGAGTGTTTTGATTGCCTGGCTGTACAGGATCTGCTCAATGATTCATACATATGTCTGTTCATCTTCGGGTCCTGTTACCATGTATGTGATTACAAAATGTATATTTTAAAGGTATTGGTGATTATATAATTCATACAGTTTATCTGTTATATGTTTTTATACACTTAACATACATTAGTATATGTATGTTAACCCCATAGTCCTAATTTACCCATCCTCCCACCTTTCATTTTGCTAACCATTAGTTTATTTCATAAGTCTGTGAGTGTCTTTTTCTGTGGAAATATGTTCATTGGTAGCAATCTTAGGATAACATGTATAAATGTTTTCATAGGATATTTGTCGTACCCTTTTGAGTTACTTAACCTTATATGATTATTTCTAGGCTCAACTGTAGTCCTGAAAACGGCATTGTTCATTTTTTTCCCGAGGCTACTATTCTATTTGGTACGTATACCACTTCTTCTTTGTCCATTCATCTGTTTATGAACCTTTTTTCTGCTTCCATGTCTTGGCTGTTTCAATATTGCTGCAGTGCTCATTTGCCTGCCTGTGTCTTTCCGATTCAGGTGGTCTTAGGTTATAGGCCCAAAAGGTGACCTGCCGCATCATATGGTAGCTCAATTTTTATCTTTTCAAGCAGCTCCATTCAGTTTGCGTTAGTGCTGTTACCACTTTACATCCCACCAGCAGCTAGAAGGTACACAGTTCTCTAAAACCCCTTCAGCATTTATAGTTTGTAGACATTTTGCTGATGGAAACGACTGGTGTGAGCTGAAACCTTTTTGAATTTGAATTTGCATGTGTCTAATAATTCATTCTACTGAGCTTTAGGCATGTCCTTTTTTTTCTTTTCCTTTTTTTTTAAAGAGTGAGTACAACTTCCCTCCTCTTATTGACTTCTTGAAAAATTTCTCATGTGTTGAATATTCTTGCCTATTCCCTACCCCAGGGCATTTTTCAGGGCAGGTGTCATTTAGAGCCCTGCAGTCCATGTGACTATTAAGCAACCATTAGCACTGGGTTTAAAGCTGCTGTTGTGGGAAAGAGCCACAAGGCGGCAGCATTATTACGTTCTCATCTCTTGTTACTAGGGCAACAGAATCTTCCTGGAGGTAGTGTTCCGAGGTTGTAAATTAGAGTGGAATGTGCTGGGACAAGCCCCCAGAAGTTTATGTCTCCTTATTTAGGTTTGTTTTTTAAATTTAATTTCTATTTCTTATCGGAGTAAATTTGATTAGAGTGTTTTGATTGTCTGGCTGTACAGAAACTGCTCAATGATTCCTACATATGTCTGTTCATCTTCGGATTCTGTTACCATGTATGTGATTACGGAATGTATATTTTAAAGGTATTGGTGATTATATAATTCATACAGTTTATCTGTTATATGTTTTTATACACTTAACATACATTAGTATATGTATGTTAACCCCATAGTCCTAGTTTACCCATCCTCCCACCTTTCATTTTGTCTAACCATTAGTTTATTTCATAAGTCTGTGAGTGTCTTTTTCTGTGGAAATATGTTCATTGGTAGCTATCTTAGGATAACATGTATAAATGTTATCATAGGATATTTGTCGTACCCTTTTGAGTTACTTAACCTTATATGATTATTTCTAGGCTCAACTGTAGTCCTGAAAACGGCATTGTTCATTTTTTTCCCGAGGCTACTATTCTATTTGGTACGTATACCACTTCTTCTTTGTCCATTCATCTGTTTATGAACCTTTTTTCTGCTTCCATGTCTTGGCTATTTCAATATTGCTGCAGTGCTCATTTGCCTGCCTGTGTCTTTCCGATTCAGGTGGTCTTAGGTTATAGGCCCAAAAGGTGACCTGCCGCATCATATGGTAGCTCAATTTTTACCTTTTCAAGCAGCTCCATTCAGTTTGCGTTAGTGCTGTTACCACTTTACATCCCAGCAGCAGATAGAAGGTATACATTTCTCTAAAACCCCTTCAGCATTTATAGTTTGTAGACTTTTTGCTGATGGCCATTTGACTGGTGTGAGCTGAAACCTTTTTGGAGGTTGGATACGCATGTGGCGAATAATTCCTTATACTGATCTTTAGGCATATCCTTTTTCTTCTTTTCCTTTTTGTGTTAAAGTGTGAGTACAACTTCCCTCTTCATATTCACTTTTTGAAAAATTTCTCATGTGTTGAATTTTCTTGCGTATTCCCTACCCCAGGGCATTTTTTGAGGGCAGGTGTCATTTAGACCCCTGCAGTCGTTTTGACTATTAAGCAACCATTAGCACTGGGTTTAAAGCTGCTGTTGTGGGAAACAGCCACAAGGCGGCAGCATTATTACGTTCTCAACTCTTGTTACTATGGCAACAGAGTCTTCCTGGAGGTAGTGTTCCGAGGTTGTAAATTAGAGTGGAATGTGCTGGGACAAGCCTCCAGAAGTTTATGTCTCCTTACTTATGTTTGTTTTTTAAATTTAATTTCTATTTCTTATCGGAGTAAATTTGATTTTAGTGTTTTGATTGCCTGGCTGTACAGAATCTGCTCAATGATTCATACATATGTCTGTTCATCCTCGGGTCCTGTTACCATGTATGTGATTACAAAATGTATATTTTAAAGGTATTGGTGATTATATAATTCATACAGTTTATCTGTTATATGTTGTTATACACTTAACATACATTAGTATATGTATGTTAACCCCATAGTCCTAGTTAACCCATCCTCCCACCTTTCATTTTGGCTAACCATTAGTTTATTTCATAAGTCTGTGAGTGTCTTTTTCTGTGGAAATATGTTCATTGGTAGCTATCTTAGGATACATGTATAAATGTTATCATAGGATATTTGTCGTACCCTTTTGAGTTACTTAACCTTATATGATTATTTCTAGGCTCAACTGTAGTCCTGAAAACGGCATTGTTCATTTTTTTCCCGAGGCTACTATTCTATTTGGTACGTATACCACTTCTTCTTTGTCCATTCATCTGTTTATGAACCTTTTTTCTGCTTCCATGTCTTGGCTATTTCAGTATTGCTGCAGTGCACATTTGACTGCCTGTGTCTTTCCGATTCTGGTGGTCTTAGGTTATAAGCCCGAGAGGTGCCCTGCCGCATCATATGGTAGCTCAATTTCCACCTTTTCAAGCGGCTCCATTCAGTTTGCGTTAGTGCTGTTACCACTTTACATCCCAGCAGCAGATAGAAGGTACACATTTCTCTAAAACCCCTTCAGCATTTATAGTTTGTAGACTTTTTGCTGATGGCCATTTGACTGTTGTGAGCTGAAACCTTTATGGAGGTTGGATACGCATGTGGCGAATAATTCCTTATTATGATCTTTAGGCATATCCTTTTTCTTCTTTTCCTTTTTTTGTTAAAGTGTGAGTACAACTTCCCTCTTCATATTCACTTTTTGAAAAATTTCTCATGTGTTGAATTTTCTTGCCTATTCCCTACCCAAGGGCACTTTTTGAGGGCAGGTGTCATTTAGACCCCTGCAGTCGTTGTGACTCTTAAGCAACCATTAGCACTGGGTTTAAAGCTGCTGTTGTGGGAAACAGCCACAAGGCGGCAGCATTATTACGTTCTCAACTCTTGTTACTAGGGCAACAGAATCTTCCTGGAGGTAGTGTTCTGAGGTTGTAAATTAGAGTGGAATATGCTGGGACAAGCCCCCAGAAGTTTATGTCTCTTTACTTATGTTTGTTTTTTAAATTTCATTTCTATTTCTTATCAGCGTAAATTTGATTAGAGTGTTTTGATTGCCTGGCTGTACAGGATCTGCTCAATGATTCATACATATGTCTGTTCATCTTCGGGTCCTGTTACCATGTATGTGATTACAAAATGTATATTTTAAAGGTATTGGTGATTATATAATTCATACAGTTTATCTGTTATATGTTTTTATACACTTAACATACATTAGTATATGTATGTTAACCCCATAGTCCTAATTTACCCATCCTCCCACCTTTCATTTTGCTAACCATTAGTTTATTTCATAAGTCTGTGAGTGTCTTTTTCTGTGGAAATATGTTCATTGGTAGCAATCTTAGGATAACATGTATAAATATTATCATAGGATCTTTGTTGTACCCTTTTGAGTTAGTTAACCTTATATGATTATTTCTAGGCTCAACTGTAGTCCTGAAAACGGCGTTGTTCATTTTTTTCCCCAGGCTACTATTCTACTTGGTACGTATACTACTTCTTCTTTGTCCATTCATCTGTTTATGAACCTTTTTTTTGCTTCCGTGTCTTGGCTATTTCAATATTGCTGCAGTGCTCATTTGCCTGCCTGTGTCTTTCCGATTCAGGTGGTCTTAGGTTATAGGCCCAAAGGGTGACCTGCTGCATCATATGGTAGCTCAATTTTTACCTTTTCAAGAAGCTCCATTCAGTTTGCGTTAGTGCTGTTACCACTTTACATCCCACCAGCAGCTAGAAGGTACACAGTTCTCTAAAACCCCTTCAGCATTTATAGTTTATAGACATTTTGCTGATGGTAATGACTGGTGTGAGCTGAAACCTTGTTGAATTTGAATTTGCATGTGTCTAATAATTCCTTATACTGAGCTTTAGGCATGTCCTTTTTTTTCTTTTCCTTTTTTTTAAAGAGTGAGTACAACTTCCCTCCTCTTATTGACTTCTTGAAAAATTTCTCATGTGTTGAATTTTCTTGCCTTTTCCCTACCCCAGGGCATTTTTCAGGGCAGGTGTCATTTAGAGCCCTGCAGTCCTTGTGACTATTAAGCAACCTTTAGCACTGGGTTTAATGTTGCTGTTGTGGGAAACAGCCACAAGGCAGCAGCATTATTACGTTCTCATCTCTTGTTACTAGGGCAACAGAATCTTCCTGGAGGTAGTGTTCCGTGGTTGTAAATTAGAGTGGAATGTGCTGGGACGAGCCCCCAGAAGTTTATGTCTCCTTACTTATGTTTGTTTTTTAAATTTAATTCTATTTCTTTTTGGAGTAAATTTGATTAGAGTCTTTTGATTGTCTGGCTGTACAGAATCTGCTCAATGATTCCTACATATGTCTGTTCATCTTCGGATTCTGTTACCATGTATGTGAATACAGAATGTATATTTTAAAGGTATTGGTGATTATATAATTCATACAGTTTATCTGTTATATGTTTTTATACACTTAACATACATTAGTATATGTATGTTAACCCCATAGTCCTAATTTACCCGTCCTCCCACCTTTCATTTTGGCTAACAATTAGTTTATTTCATAAGTCTGTGAGTGTCTTTTTCTGTGGAAATATGTTCATTGGTAGCAATCTTAGGATAACATGTATAAATGATATCTTAGGATAATTGTCATACCCTTTTGACTTACTTAACCTTATATGATTATTTCTAGGCTCTACTGTAGTCCTGAAAACGGCATTGTTCATTTTTTCCACGAGGCTACTATTGCATTCTGTCCATATACCACTTCTTCTCTGTCCATTCATCTGTTTATGAACCTTTTTTCTGCTTCCATGTCTTGGCTATTTCAATATTGCTGCAGTGCTCATTTGCCTGCCTGTGTCTTTCCGATTCAGGTGGTCTTAGGTTATAGGCCCAAAAGGTGACCTGCCGCATCATATGGCACCTCAATTTTTACCTTTTCAACAGCTCAATTCAGTTTGCGTTACTGCTGTTACCACTTTACATCCAACCAGGATCTAGAAGGTACACAGTTCTCTAAAACTCCTTCAGCATTTATAGTTTGTAGATATTTTGCTGATGGAAATGACTGGTGTGAGCTGAAACCTTTTTGAATTTGCATTTGCATGTGTCTAATAATTCCTTATACTGAGGTTTAGGCATGTCCTTTTTTTTTCTTTTCCTTTTTTTTTAAAGAGTGAGTACAACTTCCCTCCTCTTATTGACTTCTTGAAAAATTTCTAATGTGTTGAATTTTCTTGCCTATTCCCTACCCCAGGGCATTTTTCAGGGCAGGTGTCATTTAGAGCCCTGCAGTCCTTGTGACTATTAAGCAAACATTAGCACTGGGTTTAAAGCTGCTGTTGTGGGAAAGAGCCACAAGGCGGCAGCATTATTACGTTCTCATCTCTTGTTACTAGGGCAACAGAATCTTCCTGGAGGTAGTGTTCCGAGGTTGTAAATTAGAGTGGAATGTGCTGGGACAAGCCCCCAGAAGTTTATGTCTCCTTACTTATGTTTGTTTTTTTAAATTTAATTTCTATTTCTTATCGGAGTAAATTTGATTAGAGTGTTTTGATTGCCTGGCTGTACAGGATCTGCTCAGTGATTCATACATATGTCTGTTCATCTTCGGGTCCTCTTACCATGTATGTGATTACAAAATGTATATTTTAAAGGTATTGGTGATTATATAATTCATACAGTTTATCTGTTACATGTTTTTATACACTTAACATACATTAGTATATGTATGTTAACCCCATAGTCCTAATTTACCCATCCTCCCACCTTTCATTTTGGCTAACCATTAGTTTATTTCATAAGTCTGTGAGTGGCTTTTTCTGTGGAAATATGTTCATTGGTAGCAATCGTAGGATAACATGTATAAATGTTATCATAGGATATTTGTCGTACCCTTTTGAGTTACTTAACCTTATATGATTATTTCTAGGCTCAACTGTAGTCTTGAAAACGGCATTGTTCATTTTTTTTCCGAGGCTGCTATGCTATTTGGTACGTATACCACTTCTTCTTTGTCCATTCATCTGTTTATGAACCCTTTTTCTGCTTCCATGTCTTGGCTATTTCAATATTGCTGCAGTGCACATTTGCCTGCCTCTGTCTTTCCGATTTAGGTGGTCTTAGGTTATAGGCACAAAAGGTGACCTGCCGCATCATATGGTAGCTCAATTTTTACCTTTTCAAGAAACTCCATTCAGTTTGCGTTATTGCTGTTACCACTTTACATCCCACCAGCAGCTAGAAGGTACACAGTTCTCTAAAACCCCTTCAGCATTTATAGTTTGTAGACATTTTGCTGATGGAAATGACTGGTGTGAGCTGAAACCTTTTTGAAATTGAATTTGCATGTGTCTAATAATTCCTTATACTGAGCTTTAGGCATGTCCTTTTTTTTCTTTTCCTTTTTTTTTAAAGAGTGAGTACAACTTCCCTCCTCTTATTGACTTCTTGTAAAATTTCTCATGTGTTGAATTTTCTTGCCTATTCCCTACCCCAGGGCATTTTTCAGGCCAGGTGTCATTTAGATCCCTGCAGTCCTTGTGACTATTAAGCAACCATTAGCACTGGGTTTAATGCTGCTGTTGTGGGAAAGAGCCACAAGGCGGCAGCATTATTACGTTCTCATCTCTTGTTACTAGGGCAACAGAATCTTCCTGGAGGTAGTGTTCCGAAGTTGTAAATTAGAGTGGAATGTGCTGGGACAAGCCCCCAGAAGTTTATGTCTCCTTACTTAGGTTTGTTTTTTAAATTAAATTTCTGTTTCTTATCGGAGTAACTTTGATTAGAGTGTTTTGATTGTCTGGCTGTACAGAAACTGCTCAATGATTCCTACATGTGTCTGTTCATCTTTGGATTCTGTTACCATGTATGTTATTACAGAATGTATATTTTAAAGGTATTGGTGATTATATAATTCATACAGTTTATCTGTTATATGTTTTTATACACTTAACATACATTAGTATATGTATGTTAACCCCATAGTCCTAATTTACCCATCCTCCCACCTTTCATTTTGGCTAACAATTAGTTTATTTCATAAGTCTGTGAGTGTCTTTTTCTGTGGAAATATGTTCATTGGTAGCAATCTTAGGATAACATGTATAAATGATATCATAGGATATTTGTCATACCCTTTTGACTTACTTAACCTTATATGATTATTTCTAGGCTCAACTCTAGTCCTTAAAACGGCATTGTTCATTTTTTCTCCGAGGCTACTATTGCATTCTGTCCATATACCGCTTCTTCTCTGTCCATTCATCTGTTTATGGACATTTTTTTTGCTTCCATGTCTTTGCTATTTCCATATTGCTGCAGTGCACATTTGACTGCCTGTGGCTTTCCGATTCTGGTAGTCTTAGGTTATAAGCCGAAGAGGTGCCCTGCCGCATCATATGGTAGCTCAATTTTTACCTTTTCAAGCAGCTCCATTCAGTTTGCGTTAGTGCTGTTACCACTTTACATCCCAGCAGCAGATAGAAGGTATACATTTCTCTAAAACCCCTTCAGCATTTATAGTTTGTAGACTTTTTGCTGATGGCCATTTGACTGGTGTGAGCTGAAACCTTTTTGGAGGTTGGATACGCATGTGGCGAATAATTCCTTATACTGATCTTTAGGCATATCCTTTTTCTTCTTTTCCTTTTTTTGTTAAAGTGTGAGTACAACTGCCCTCTTCATATTCACTTTTTGAAAAATTTCTCATGTGTTGAATTTTCTTGCGTATTCCCTACCCCAGGGCATTTTTTGAGGGCAGGTGTCATTTAGACCCCTGCAGTCGTTTTGACTATTAAGCAACCATTAGCACTGGGTTTAAAGCTGCTGTTGTGGGAAACAGCCACAAGGCGGCAGCATTATTACGTTCTCAACTCTTGTTACTATGGCAACAGAGTCTTCCTGGAGGTAGTGTTCCGAGGTTGTAAATTAGAGTGGAATGTGCTGGGACAAGCCTCCAGAAGTTTATGTCTCCTTACTTAGGTTTGTTTTTTAAATTAAATTTCTATTTCTTATCGGAGTAAATTTGATTAGAGTGTTTTGATTGTCTGGCTGTACAGAAACTGCTCAATGATTCCTACATATGTCTGTTCATCTTCGGATTCTGTTACCATGTATGTTATTACAGAATGTATATTTTAAAGGTATTGGTGATTATATAATTCATACAGTTTATCTGTTATATGTTTTTATACACTTAACATACATTAGTATATGTATGTTAACCCCATAGTCCTAATTTACCCATCCTCCCACCTTTCATTTTGGCTAACAATTAGTTTATTTCATAAGTCTGTGAGTGTCTTTTTCTGTGGAAATATGTTCATTGGTAGCAATCTTAGGATAACATGTATAAATGATATCATAGGATATTTGTCATACCCTTTTGACTTATTTAACCTTATATGATTATTTCTAGGCTCAACTCTAATCCTTAAAACGGCATTGTTCATTTTTTCCCCGAGGCTACTATTGCATTCTGTCCATATACCACTTCTTCTCTGTCCATTCATCTGTTTATGAACCTTTTTTCTGCTTCCATGTCTTGGCTATTTCAATATTGCTGCAGTGCTCATTTGCCTGCCTGTGTCTTTCCGATTCAGGTGGTCTTAGGTTATAGGCCCAAAGGGTGACCTGCCGCATCATATGGTAGCTCAATTTTTACCTTTTCAACAGCTCAATTCAGTTTGCGTTAGTGCTGTTACCACTTTACATCCAACCAGGATCTAGAAGGTACACAGTTCTCTAAAACTCCTTCAGCATTTATAGTTGGTAGACATTTTGCTGATGGAAATGACTGGTGTGAGCTGAAACCTTTTTGAATTTGCATTTGCATGTGTCTAATAATTCCTTATACTGAGGTTTAGGCATGTCCTTTTTTTTCTTTTCCTTTTCTTTTAAAGAGTGAGTACAACTTCCCTCCTCTTATTGAGTTCTTGAAAAATTTCTAATGTGTTGAATTTTCTTGCCTATTCCCTACCCCAGGGCATTTTTCAGGGCAGGTGTCATTTAGAGCCCTGCAGTCCTTGTGACTATTAAGCAAACATTAGCACTGGGTTTAAAGCTGCTGTTGTGGGAAAGAGCCACAAGGCGGCAGCATTATTACGTTCTCATCTCTTGTTACTAGGGCAACAGAATCTTCCTGGAGGTAGTGTTCCGAGGTTGTAAATTAGAGTGGAATGTGCTGGGACAAGCCCCCAGAAGTTTATGTCTCCTTACTTATGTTTGTTTTTTTAAATTTAATTTCTATTTCTTATCGGAGTAAATTTGATTAGAGTGTTTTGATTGCCTGGCTGTACAGGATCTGCTCAGTGATTCATACATATGTCTGTTCATCTTCGGGTCCTCTTACCATGTATGTGATTACAAAATGTATATTTTAAAGGTATTGGTGATTATATAATTCATACAGTTTATCTGTTACATGTTTTTATACACTTAACATACATTAGTATATGTATGTTAACCCCATAGTCCTAATTTACCCATCCTCCCACCTTTCATTTTGGCTAACCATTAGTTTATTTCATAAGTCTGTGAGTGGCTTTTTCTGTGGAAATATGTTCATTGGTAGCAATCGTAGGATAACATGTATAAATGTTATCATAGGATATTTGTCGTACACTTTTGAGTTACTTAACCTTATATGATTATTTCTAGGCTCAACTGTAGTCCTGAAAACGGCATTGTTCATTTTTTTCCCGAGGCTACTATGCTATTTGGTACGTATACCACTTCTTCTTTGTCCATTCATCTGTTTATGAACCCTTTTTCTGCTTCCATGTCTTGGCTATTTCAATATTGCTGCAGTGCACATTTGCCTGCCTCTGTCTTTCCGATTTAGGTGGTCTTAAGTTATAGGCCCAAAAGGTGACCTGCCGCATCATATGGTAGATCAATTTTTACCTTTTCAAGAAACTCCATTCAGTTTGCGTTAGTGCTGTTACCACTTTACATCCCACCAGCAGCTAGAAGGTACACAGTTCTCTAAAACCCCTTCAGCATTTATAGTTTGTAGACATTTTGCTGATGGAAATGACTGGTGTGAGCTGAAACCTTTTTGAATTTCCATTTGCATGTGTCTAATAATTCCTTATACTGAGGTTTAGGCATGTCCTTTTTTTTCTTTTCCTTTTTTTTTAAAGAGTGAGTACAACTTCCCTCCTCTTATTGACTTCTTGAAAAATTTCTAATGTGTTGAATTTTCTTGCCTATTCCCTACCCCAGGGCATTTTTCAGGGCAGGTGTCATTTAGAGCCCTGCAGTCCTTGTGACTATTAAGCAAACATTAGCACTGGGTTTAAAGCTGCTGTTGTGGGAAACAGCCACAAGGCGGCAGCATTATTACGTTCTCATCTCTTGTTACTAGGGCAACAGAATCTTCCTGGAGGTAGTGTTCCGAGGTTGTAAATTAGAGTGGAATGTGCTGGGACGAGCCCCCAGAAGTTTATGTCTCCTTACTTATGTTTGTTTTTTAAATTTAATTCTATTTCTTTTTGGAGTAAATTTGATTAGAGTCTTTTGATTGTCTGGCTGTACAGAATCTGCTCAATGATTCCTACATATGTCTGTTCATCTTCGGATTCTGTTACCATGTATGTGAATACAGAATGTATATTTTAAAGGTATTGGTGATTATATAATTCATACAGTTTATCTGTTATATGTTTTTATACACTTAACATACATTAGTATATGTATGTTAACCCCATAGTCCTAATTTACCCGTCCTCCCACCTTTCATTTTGGCTAACAATTAGTTTATTTCATAAGTCTGTGAGTGTCTTTTTCTGTGGAAATATGTTCATTGGTAGCAATCTTAGGATAACATGTATAAATGATATCTTAGGATAATTGTCATACCCTTTTGACTTACTTAACCTTATATGATTATTTCTAGGCTCTACTGTAGTCCTGAAAACGGCATTGTTCATTTTTTCCACGAGGCTACTATTGCATTCTGTCCATATACCACTTCTTCTCTGTCCATTCATCTGTTTATGAACCTTTTTTCTGCTTCCATGTCTTGGCTATTTCAATATTGCTGCAGTGCTCATTTGCCTGCCTGTGTCTTTCCGATTCAGGTGGTCTTAGGTTATAGGCCCAAAAGGTGACCTGCCGCATCATATGGTAGCTCAATTTTTACCTTTTCAACAGCTCAATTCAGTTTGCGTTAGTGCTGTTACCACTTTACATCCAACCAGGATCTAGAAGGTACACAGTTCTCTAAAACTCCTTCAGCATTTATAGTTTGTAGATATTTTGCTGATGGAAATGACTGGTGTGAGCTGAAACCTTTTTGAATTTGCATTTGCATGTGTCTAATAATTCCTTATACTGAGGTTTAGGCATGTCCTTTTTTTTTCTTTTCCTTTTTTTTTAAAGAGTGAGTACAACTTCCCTCCTCTTATTGACTTCTTGAAAAATTTCTAATGTGTTGAATTTTCTTGCCTATTCCCTACCCCAGGGCATTTTTCAGGGCAGGTGTCATTTAGAGCCCTGCAGTCCTTGTGACTATTAAGCAAACATTAGCACTGGGTTTAAAGCTGCTGTTGTGGGAAAGAGCCACAAGGCGGCAGCATTATTACGTTCTCATCTCTTGTTACTAGGGCAACAGAATCTTCCTGGAGGTAGTGTTCCGAGGTTGTAAATTAGAGTGGAATGTGCTGGGACAAGCCCCCAGAAGTTTATGTCTCCTTACTTATGTTTGTTTTTTTAAATTTAATTTCTATTTCTTATCGGAGTAAATTTGATTAGAGTGTTTTGATTGCCTGGCTGTACAGGATCTGCTCAGTGATTCATACATATGTCTGTTCATCTTCGGGTCCTCTTACCATGTATGTGATTACAAAATGTATATTTTAAAGGTATTGGTGATTATATAATTCATACAGTTTATCTGTTACATGTTTTTATACACTTAACATACATTAGTATATGTATGTTAACCCCATAGTCCTAATTTACCCATCCTCCCACCTTTCATTTTGGCTAACCATTAGTTTATTTCATAAGTCTGTGAGTGGCTTTTTCTGTGGAAATATGTTCATTGGTAGCAATCGTAGGATAACATGTATAAATGTTATCATAGGATATTTGTCGTACCCTTTTGAGTTACTTAACCTTATATGATTATTTCTAGGCTCAACTGTAGTCTTGAAAACGGCATTGTTCATTTTTTTTCCGAGGCTGCTATGCTATTTGGTACGTATACCACTTCTTCTTTGTCCATTCATCTGTTTATGAACCCTTTTTCTGCTTCCATGTCTTGGCTATTTCAATATTGCTGCAGTGCACATTTGCCTGCCTCTGTCTTTCCGATTTAGGTGGTCTTAGGTTATAGGCACAAAAGGTGACCTGCCGCATCATATGGTAGCTCAATTTTTACCTTTTCAAGAAACTCCATTCAGTTTGCGTTATTGCTGTTACCACTTTACATCCCACCAGCAGCTAGAAGGTACACAGTTCTCTAAAACCCCTTCAGCATTTATAGTTTGTAGACATTTTGCTGATGGAAATGACTGGTGTGAGCTGAAACCTTTTTGAAATTGAATTTGCATGTGTCTAATAATTCCTTATACTGAGCTTTAGGCATGTCCTTTCTTTTCTTTTCCTTTTTTTTTAAAGAGTGAGTACAACTTCCCTCCTCTTATTGACTTCTTGTAAAATTTCTCATGTGTTGAATTTTCTTGCCTATTCCCTACCCCAGGGCATTTTTCAGGCCAGGTGTCATTTAGATCCCTGCAGTCCTTGTGACTATTAAGCAACCATTAGCACTGGGTTTAATGCTGCTGTTGTGGGAAAGAGCCACAAGGCGGCAGCATTATTACGTTCTCATCTCTTGTTACTAGGGCAACAGAATCTTCCTGGAGGTAGTGTTCCGAAGTTGTAAATTAGAGTGGAATGTGCTGGGACAAGCCCCCAGAAGTTTATGTCTCCTTACTTAGGTTTGTTTTTTAAATTAAATTTCTGTTTCTTATCGGAGTAACTTTGATTAGAGTGTTTTGATTGTCTGGCTGTACAGAAACTGCTCAATGATTCCTACATATGTCTGTTCATCTTCGGATTCTGTTACCATGTATGTTATTACAGAATGTATATTTTAAAGGTATTGGTGATTATATAATTCATACAGTTTATCTGTTATATGTTTTTATACACTTAACATACATTAGTATATGTATGTTAACCCCATAGTCCTAGTTTACCCATCCTCCCACCTTTCATTTTGTCTAACCATTAGTTTATTTCATAAGTCTGTGAGTGTCTTTTTCTGTGGAAATATGTTCATTGGTAGCTATCTTAGGATAACATGTATAAATGTTATCATAGGATATTTGTCGTACCCTTTTGAGTTACTTAACCTTATATGATTATTTCTAGGCTCAACTGTAGTCCTGAAAACGGCATTGTTCATTTTTTTCCCGAGGCTACTATTCTATTTGGTACGTATACCACTTCTTCTTTGTCCATTCATCTGTTTATGAACCTTTTTTCTGCTTCCATGTCTTGGCTATTTCAATATTGCTGCAGTGCTCATTTGCCTGCCTGTGTCTTTCCGATTCAGGTGGTCTTAGGTTATAGGCCCAAAAGGTGACCTGCCGCATCATATGGTAGCTCAATTTTTACCTTTTCAAGCAGCTCCATTCAGTTTGCGTTAGTGCTGTTACCACTTTACATCCCAGCAGCAGATAGAAGGTATACATTTCTCTAAAACCCCTTCAGCATTTATAGTTTGTAGACTTTTTGCTGATGGCCATTTGACTGGTGTGAGCTGAAACCTTTTTGGAGGTTGGATACGCATGTGGCGAATAATTCCTTATACTGATCTTTAGGCATATCCTTTTTCTTCTTTTCCTTTTTTTGTTAAAGTGTGAGTACAACTTCCCTCTTCATATTCACTTTTTGAAAAATTTCTCATGTGTTGAATTTTCTTGCGTATTCCCTACCCCAGGGCATTTTTTGAGGGCAGGTGTCATTTAGACCCCTGCAGTCGTTTTGACTATTAAGCAACCATTAGCACTGGGTTTAAAGCTGCTGTTGTGGGAAACAGCCACAAGGCGGCAGCATTATTACGTTCTCAACTCTTGTTACTATGGCAACAGAGTCTTCCTGGAGGTAGTGTTCCGAGGTTGTAAATTAGAGTGGAATGTGCTGGGACAAGCCCCCAGAAGTTTATGTCTCCTTACTTAGGTTTGTTTTTTAAATTTAATTTCTATTTCTTATCGGAGTAAATTTGATTAGAGTGTTTTGATTTTCTGGCTGTACAGAAACTGCTCAATGATTCCTACATATGTCTGTTCATCTTCGGATTCTGTTACCATGTATGTGATTACAGAATGTATATTTTAAAGGTATTGGTGATTATATAATTCATACAGTTTATCTGTTATATGTTTTTATACACTTAACATACATTAGTATATGTATGTTAACCCCATAGTCCTAGTTTACCCATCCTCCCACCTTTCATTTTGTCTAACCATTAGTTTATTTCATAAGTCTGTGAGTGTCTTTTTCTGTGGAAATATGTTCATTGGTAGCTATCTTAGGATAACATGTATAAATGTTATCATAGGATATTTGTCGTACCCTTTTGAGTTACTTAACCTTATATGATTATTTCTAGGCTCAACTGTAGTCCTGAAAACGGCATTGTTCATTTTTTTCCCGAGGCTACTATTCTATTTGGTACGTATACCACTTCTTCTTTGTCCATTCATCTGTTTATGAACCTTTTTTCTGCTTCCATGTCTTGGCTATTTCAATATTGCTGCAGTGCTCATTTGCCTGCCTGTGTCTTTCCGATTCAGGTGGTCTTAGGTTATAGGCCCAAAAGGTGACCTGCCGCATCATATGGTAGCTCAATTTTTACCTTTTCAAGCAGCTCCATTCAGTTTGCGTTAGTGCTGTTACCACTTTACATCCCAGCAACAGATAGAAGGTATACATTTCTCTAAAACTCCTTCAGCATTTATAGTTTGTAGACTTTTTGCTGATGGCCATTTGACTGGTGTGAGCTGAAACCTTTTTGGAGGTTGGATACGCATGTGGCGAATAATTCCTTATACTGATCTTTAGGCATATCCTTTTTCTTCTTTTCCTTTTTTTGTTAAAGTGTGAGTACAACTTCCCTCTTCATATTCACTTTTTGAAAAATTTCTCATGTGTTGAATTTTCTTGCGTATTCCCTACCCCAGGGCATTTTTTGAGGGCAGGTGTCATTTAGACCCCTGCAGTCGTTTTGACTATTAAGCAACCATTAGCACTGGGTTTAAAGCTGCTGTTGTGGGAAACAGCCACAAGGCGGCAGCATTATTACGTTCTCAACTCTTGTTACTATGGCAACAGAGTCTTCCTGGAGGTAGTGTTCCGAGGTTGTAAATTAGAGTGGAATGTGCTGGGACAAGCCTCCAGAAGTTTATGTCTCCTTACTTATGTTTGTTTTTTAAATTTAATTTCTATTTCTTATCGGAGTAAATTTGATTTTAGTGTTTTGATTGCCTGGCTGTACAGAATCTGCTCAATGATTCATACATATGTCTGTTCATCCTCGGGTCCTGTTACCATGTATGTGATTACAAAATGTATATTTTAAAGGTATTGGTGATTATATAATTCATACAGTTTATCTGTTATATGTTTTTATACACTTAACATACATTAGTATATGTATGTTAACCCCATAGTCCTAGTTAACCCATCCTCCCACCTTTCATTTTGGCTAACCATTAGTTTATTTGATAAGTCTGTGAGTGTCTTTTTCTGTGGAAATATGTTCATTGGTAGCAATCTTAGGATAACATGTATAAATGTTATCATAGGATATTTGTCGTACCCTTTTGAGTTACTTAACGTTATATGATTATTTCTAGGCTCAACTGTAGTCCTGAAAACGGCATTGTTCATTTTTTTCCCGAGGCTACTATTCTATTTGGTACGTATACCACTTCTTCTTTGTCCATTCATCTGTTTATGAACCTTTTTTCTGCTTCCATGTCTTGGCTATTTCAATATTGCTGCAGTGCTCATTTGCCTGCCTGTGTCTTTCCGATTCAGGTGGTCTTAGGTTATAGGCCCAAAAGGTGACCTGCCGCATCATATGGTAGCTCAATTTTTATCTTTTCAAGCAGCTCCATTCAGTTTGTGTTAGTGCTGTTACCACTTTACATCCCACCAGCAGCTAGAAGGTACACAGTTCTCTAAAACCCCTTCAGCATTTATACTTTGTAGACATTTTGCTGATGGAAACGATTGGTGTGAGCTGAAACCTTTTTCCATTTGAATTTGCATGTGTCTAATAATTCATTCTACTGAGCTTTAGGCATGTCCTTTTTTTCTTTTCCTTTTTTTTTAAAGAGTGAGTACAACTTCCCTCCTCTTATTGATTTCTTGAAAAATTTCTCATGTGTTGAATATTCTTGCCTATTCCTTACCCCAGGGCATTTTTCAGGGCAGGTGTCATTTAGAGCCCTGCAGTCCATGTGACTATTAAGCAACCATTAGCACTGGGTTTAAAGCTGCTGTTGTGGGAAAGAGCCACAAGGCGGCAGCATTATTACGTTCTCATCTCTTGTTACTAGGGCAACAGAATCTTCCTGGAGGTAGTGTTCCGAGGTTGTAAATTAGAGTGGAATGTGCTGGGACAAGCCTCCAGAAGTTTATGTCTCCTTACTTAGGTTTGTTTTTTAAATTTAATTTCTATTTCTTATCGGAGTAAATTTGATTTTAGTGTTTTGATTGCCTGGCTGTACAGAATCTGCTCAATGATTCATACATATGTCTGTTCATCCTCGGGTCCTGTTACCATGTATGTGATTACAAAATGTATATTTTAAAGGTATTGGTGATTATATAATTCATACAGTTTATCTGTTATATGTTTTTATACACTTAACATACATTAGTATATGTATGTTAACCCCATAGTCCTAGTTAACCCATCCTCCCACCTTTCATTTTGGCTAACCATTAGTTTATTTCATAAGTCTGTGAGTGTCTTTTTCTGTGGAAATATGTTCATTGGTAGCAATCTTAGGATAACATGTATAAATGTTATCATAGGATATTTGTCGTACCCTTTTGAGTTACTTAACGTTATATGATTATTTCTAGGCTCAACTGTAGTCCTGAAAACGGCATTGTTCATTTTTTTCCCGAGGCTACTATTCTATTTGGTACGTATACCACTTCTTCTTTGTCCATTCATCTGTTTATGAACCTTTTTTCTGCTTCCATGTCTTGGCTATTTCAATATTGCTGCAGTGCTCATTTGCCTGCCTGTGTCTTTCCGATTCAGGTGGTCTTAGGTTATAGGCCCAAAAGGTGACCTGCCGCATCATATGGTAGCTCAATTTTTATCTTTTCAAGCAGCTCCATTCAGTTTGTGTTAGTGCTGTTACCACTTTACATCCCACCAGCAGCTAGAAGGTACACAGTTCTCTAAAACCCCTTCAGCATTTATACTTTGTAGACATTTTGCTGATGGAAACGATTGGTGTGAGCTGAAACCTTTTTCCATTTGAATTTGCATGTGTCTAATAATTCATTCTACTGAGCTTTAGGCATGTCCTTTTTTTCTTTTCCTTTTTGTTTAAAGAGTGAGTACAACTTCCCTCCTCTTATTGATTTCTTGAAAAATTTCTCATGTGTTGAATATTCTTGCCTATTCCTTACCCCAGGGCATTTTTCAGGGCAGGTGTCATTTAGAGCCCTGCAGTCCATGTGACTATTAAGCAACCATTAGCACTGGGTTTAAAGCTGCTGTTGTGGGAAAGAGCCACAAGGCGGCAGCATTATTACGTTCTCATCTCTTGTTACTAGGGCAACAGAATCTTCCTGGAGGTAGTGTTCCGAGGTTGTAAATTAGAGTGGAATGTGCTGGGACAAGCCCCCAGAAGTTTATGTCTCCTTACTTAGGTTTGTTTTTTAAATTTAATTTCTATTTCTTATCGGAGTAAATTTGATTAGAGTGTTTTGATTGTCTGGCTGTACAGAAACTGCTCAATGATTCCTACATATGTCTGTTCATCTTCGGGTTCTGTTACCATGTATGTGATTACAGAATGTATATTTTAAAGGTATTGGTGATTATATAATTCATACAGTTTATCTGTTATATGTTTTTATACACTTAACATACATTAGTATATGTATGTTAACCCCATAGTCTTAATTTACCCGTCCTCCCACCTTTCATTTTGGCTAACAATTAGTTTATTTCATAAGTCTGTGAGTGTCTTTTTCTGTGGAAATATGTTCATTGGTAGCAATCTTAGGATAACATGTATAAATGATATCATAGGATAATTGTCATACCCTTTTGACTTACTTAACCTTATATGATTATTTCTAGGCTCTACTGTAGTCCTGAAAACGGCATTGTTCATTTTTTCCACGAGGCTACTATTCCATTCTGTCCATATACCACTTCTTCTCTGTCCATTCATCTGTTTATGGACATTTTTTTTGCTTCCATGTCTTTGCTATTTCAATATTGCTGCAGTGCACATTTGACTGCCTGTGTCTTTCCGATTCTGGTAGTCTTAGGTTATAAGCCCAAGAGGTGCCCTGCCGCATCATATGGTAGCTCCATTTTTACCTTTTCAAGCAGCTCCATTCAGTTTGCGTTAGTGCTGTTACCACTTTACATCCCACCAGCAGCTAGAAGGTACACAGTTCTCTAAAACCCCTTCAGCATTTATAGTTTATAGACATTTTGCTGATGGAAATGACTGGTGTGAGCTGAAACCTTTTTGAATTTGAATTTGCATGTGTATAATAATTCCTTATACTGAGCTTTAGGCATGTCCTTTTTTTCCTTTTCCTTTTTTTTTAAAGAGTGAGTACAACTTCCGTCCTCTTATTGACTTCTTGAAAAATTTCTCATGTGTTGAATTTTCTTGCCTATTCCCTACCCCAGGGCATTTTTCAGGGCAGGTGTCATTTAGAGCCCTGCAGTCCTTGTGACTATTAAGCAACCATTAGCACTGGGTTTAATGCTGCTGTTGTGGGAAACAGCCACAAGGCGGCAGCATTATTACGTTCTCATCTCTTGTTACTAGGGCAACAGAATCTTCCTGGAGGTAGTGTTCCGTGGTTGTAAATTAGAGTGGAATGTGCTGGGACAAGCCCCCAGAAGTTTATGTCTCCTTACTTAGGTTTGTTTTTTAAATTTAATTTCTATTTCTTATCTGAGTAAATTTGATTAGAGTGTTTTGATTGTCTGGCTGTACAGAAACTGCTCAATGATTCCTACATATGTCTGTTCATCTTCGGGTCCTGTTACCATGTATGTGATTACAAAATGTATATTTTAAAGGTATTGGTGATTATATAATTCATACAGTTTATCTGTTATATGTTTTTATACACTTAACATACATTAGTATATGTATGTTAACCCCATAGTCCTAATTTACCCATCCTCCCACCTTTCATTTTGGCTAACCATTAGTTTATTTGATAAGTCTGTGAGTGTCTTTTTCTGTGGAAATATGTTCATTGGTAGCAATCTTAGGATAACATGTATAAATGTTTTCATAGGATATTTGTCGTACCCTTTTGAGTTACTTAACGTTATATGATTATTTCTAGGCTCAACTGTAGTCCTGAAAACGGCATTGTTCATTTTTTTCCCGAGGCTACTATTCTATTTGGTACGTATACCACTTCTTCTTTGTCCATTCATCTGTTTATGAACCTTTTTTCTGCTTCCATGTCTTGGCTATTTCAATATTGCTGCAGTGCTCATTTGCCTGCCTGTGTCTTTCCGATTCAGGTGGTCTTAGGTTATAGGCCCAAAAGGTGACCTGCCGCATCATATGGTAGCTCAATTTTTATCTTTTCAAGCAGCTCCATTCAGTTTGTGTTAGTGCTGTTACCACTTTACATCCCACCAGCAGCTAGAAGGTACACAGTTCTCTAAAACCCCTTCAGCATTTATAGTTTGTAGACATTTTGCTGATGGAAACGACTGGTGTGAGCTGAAACCTTTTTGAATTTGAATTTGCATGTGTCTAATAATTCATTCTACTGAGCTTTAGGCATGTCCTTTTTTTTCTTTTCCTTTTTTTTTAAAGAGTGAGTACAACTTCCCTCCTCTTATTGACTTCTTGAAAAATTTCTCGTGTGTTGAATATTATTGCCTATTCCCTACCCCAGGGCATTTTTCAGGGCAGGTGTCATTTAGAGCCCTGCAGTCCATGTGACTATTAAGCAACCATTAGCACTGGGTTTAAAGCTGCTGTTGTGGGAAAGAGCCACAAGGCGGCAGCATTATTACGTTCTCATCTCTTGTTACTAGGGCAACAGAATCTTCCTGGAGGTAGTGTTCCGAGGTTGTAAATTAGAGTGGAATGTGCTGGGACAAGCCCCCAGAAGTTTATGTCTCCTTACTTAGGTTTGTTTTTTAAATTTAATTTCTATTTCTTATCTGAGTAAATTTGATTAGAGTGTTTTGATTGTCTAGCTGTACAGAAACTGCTCAATGATTCCTACATATGTCTGTTCATCTTCGGGTCCTGTTACCATGTATGTGATTACAAAATGTATATTTTAAAGGTATTGGTGATTATATAATTCATACAGTTTATCTGTTATATGTTTTTATACACTTAACATACATTAGTATATGTATGTTAACCCCATAGTCCTAATTTACCCATCCTCCCACCTTTCATTTTGTCTAACCATTAGTTTATTTGATAAGTCTGTGAGTGTCTTTTTCTGTGGAAATATGTTCATTGGTAGCAATCTTAGGATAACATGTATAAATGTTTTCATAGGATATTTGTCGTACCCTTTTGAGTTACTTAACGTTATATGATTATTTCTAGGCTCAACTGTAGTCCTGAAAACGGCATTGTTCATTTTTTTCCCGAGGCTACTATTCTATTTGGTACGTATACCACTTCTTCTTTGTCCATTCATCTGTTTATGAACCTTTTTTCTGCTTCCATGTCTTGGCTATTTCAATATTGCTGCAGTGCTCATTTGCCTGCCTGTGTCTTTCCGATTCAGGTGGTCTTAGGTTATAGGCCCAAAAGGTGACCTGCCGCATCATATGGTAGCTCAATTTTTACCTTTTCAAGAAACTCCATTCAGTTTGCGTTATTGCTGTTACCACTTTACATCCCACCAGCAGCTAGAAGGTACACAGTTCTCTAAAACCCCTTCAGCATTTATAGTTTGTAGACATTTTGCTGATGGAAATGACTGGTGTGAGCTGAAACCTTTTTGAAATTGAATTTGCATGTGTCTAATAATTCCTTATACTGAGCTTTAGGCATGTCCTTTTTTTTCTTTTCCTTTTTTTTTAAAGAATGAGTACAACTTCCCTCCTCTTATTGACTTCTCGAAAAATTTCTCATGTGTTGAATTTTCTTGCCTATTCCCTACCCCAGGGCATTTTTCAGGCCAGGTGTCATTTAGATCCCTGCAGTCCTTGTGACTATTAAGCAACCATTAGCACTGGGTTTAATGCTGCTGTTGTGGGAAAGAGCCACAAGGCGGCAGCATTATTACGTTCTCATCTCTTGTTACTAGGGCAACAGAATCTTCCTGGAGGTAGTGTTCCGAAGTTGTAAATTAGAGTGGAATGTGCTGGGACAAGCCCCCAGAAGTTTATGTCTCCTTACTTAGGTTTGTTTTTTAAATTTAATTTCTATTTCTTATCTGAGTAAATTTGATTAGAGTGTTTTGATTGTCTGGCTGTACAGAAACTGCTCAATGATTCCTACATATGTCTGTTCATCTTCGGATTCTGTTACCATGTATGTGATTACAGAATGTATATTTTAAAGGTATTGGTGATTATATAATTCATACAGTTTATCTGTTATATGTTTTTATACACTTAACATACATTAGTATATGTATGTTAACCCCATAGTCCTAGTTTACCCATCCTCCCACCTTTCATTTTGTCTAACCATTAGTTTATTTCATAAGTCTGTGAGTGTCTTTTTCTGTGGAAATATGTTCATTGGTAGCTATCTTAGGATAACATGTATAAATGTTATCATAGGATATTTGTCGTACCCTTTTGAGTTACTTAACCTTATATGATTATTTCTAGGCTCAACTGTAGTCCTGAAAACGGCATTGTTCATTTTTTTCCCGAGGCTACTATTCTATTTGGTACGTATACCACTTCTTCTTTGTCCATTCATCTGTTTATGAACCTTTTTTCTGCTTCCATGTCTTGGCTATTTCAATATTGCTGCAGTGCTCATTTGCCTGCCTGTGTCTTTCCGATTCAGGTGGTCTTAGGTTATAGGCCCAAAAGGTGACCTGCCGCATCATATGGTAGCTCAATTTTTATCTTTTCAAGCAGCTCCATTCAGTTTGTGTTAGTGCTGTTACCACTTTACATCCCACCAGCAGCTAGAAGGTACACAGTTCTCTAAAACCCCTTCAGCATTTATAGTTTGTAGACATTTTGCTCATGGAAACGACTGGTGTGAGCTGAAACCTTTTTGAATTTGAATTTGCATGTGTCTAATAATTCATTCTACTGAGCTTTAGGCATGTCCTTTTTTTTCTTTTCCTTTTTTTTTAAAGAGTGAGTACAACTTCCCTCCTCTTATTGACTTCTTGAAAAATTTCTCATGTGTTGAATATTATTGCCTATTCCCTACCCCAGGGCATTTTTCAGGGCAGGTGTCATTTAGAGCCCTGCAGTCCATGTGACTATTAAGCAACCATTAGCACTGGGTTTAAAGCTGCTGTTGTGGGAAAGAGCCACAAGGCGGCAGCATTATTACGTTCTCATCTCTTGTTACTAGGGCAACAGAATCTTCCTGGAGGTAGTGTTCCGAGGTTGTAAATTAGAGTGGAATGTGCTGGGACAAGCCCCCAGAAGTTTATGTCTCCTTACTTAGGTTTGTTTTTTAAATTTAATTTCTATTTCTTATCTGAGTAAATTTGATTAGAGTGTTTTGATTGTCTGGCTGTACAGAAACTGCTCAATGATTCCTACATATGTCTGTTCATCTTCGGATTCTGTTACCATGTATGTGATTACGGAATGTATATTTTAAAGGTATTGGTGATTATATAATTCATACAGTTTATCTGTTATATGTTTTTATACACTTAACATACATTAGTATATGTATGTTAACCCCATAGTCCTAGTTTACCCATCCTCCCACCTTTCATTTTGTCTAACCATTAGTTTATTTCATAAGTCTGTGAGTGTCTTTTTCTGTGGAAATATGTTCATTGGTAGCTATCTTAGGATAACATGTATAAATGTTATCATAGGATATTTGTCGTACCCTTTTGAGTTACTTAACCTTATATGATTATTTCTAGGCTCAACTGTAGTCCTGAAAACGGCATTGTTCATTTTTTTCCCGAGGCTACTATTCTATTTGGTACGTATACCACTTCTTCTTTGTCCATTCATCTGTTTATGAACCTTTTTTCTGCTTCCATGTCTTGGCTATTTCAATATTGCTGCAGTGCTCATTTGCCTGCCTGTGTCTTTCCGATTCAGGTGGTCTTAGGTTATAGGCCCAAAAGGTGACCTGCCGCATCATATGGTAGCTCAATTTTTACCTTTTCAAGCAGCTCCATTCAGTTTGCGTTAGTGCTGTTACCACTTTACATTCCAGCAGCAGATAGAAGGTATACATTTCTCTAAAACCCCTTCAGCATTTATAGTTTGTAGACTTTTTGCTGATGGCCCTTTGACTGGTGTGAGCTGAAACCTTTATGGAGGTTGGATACGCATGTGGCAAATAATTCCTTATACTGATCTTTAGGCATATCCTTTTTCTTCTTTTCCTTTTTTTGTTAAAGTGTGAGTACAACTTCCCTCTTCATATTCACTCTTTGAAAAATTTCTCATGTGTTGAATTTTCTTGCGTATTCCCTACCCCAGGGCATTTTTTGAGGGCAGGTGTCATTTAGACCCCTGCAGTCGTTTTGACTATTAAGCAACCATTAGCACTGGGTTTAAAGCTGCTGTTGTGGGAAACAGCCACAAGGCGGCAGCATTATTATGTTCTAAACTCTTGTTACTATGGCAACAGAGTCTTCCTGGAGGTAGTGTTCCGAGGTTGTAAATTAGAGTGGAATGTGCTGGGACAAGCCTCCAGAAGTTTATGTCTCCTTACTTATGTTTGTTTTTTAAATTTAATTTCTATTTCTTATCGGAGTAAATTTGATTTTAGTGTTTTGATTGCCTGGCTGTACAGAATCTGCTCAATGATTCATACATATGTCTGTTCATCCTCGGGTCCTGTTACCATGTATGTGATTACAAAATGTATATTTTAAAGGTATTGGTGATTATATAATTCATACAGTTTATCTGTTATATGTTTTTATACACTTAACATACATTAGTATATGTATGTTAACCCCATAGTCCTAGTTAACCCATCCTCCCACCTTTCATTTTGGCTAACCATTAGTTTATTTGATAAGTCTGTGAGTGTCTTTTTCTGTGGAAATATGTTCATTGGTAGCAATCTTAGGATAACATGTATAAATGTTATCATAGGATATTTGTCGTACCCTTTTGAGTTACTTAACGTTATATGATTATTTCTAGGCTCAACTGTAGTCCTGAAAACGGCATTGTTCATTTTTTTCCCGAGGCTACTATTCTATTTGGTACGTATACCACTTCTTCTTTGTCCATTCATCTGTTTATGAACCTTTTTTCTGCTTCCATGTCTTGGCTATTTCAATATTGCTGCAGTGCTCATTTGCCTGCCTGTGTCTTTCCGATTCAGGTGGTCTTAGGTTATAGGCCCAAAAGGTGACCTGCCGCATCATATGGTAGCTCAATTTTTATCTTTTCAAGCAGCTCCATTCAGTTTGTGTTAGTGCTGTTACCACTTTACATCCCACCAGCAGCTAGAAGGTACACAGTTCTCTAAAACCCCTTCAGCATTTATAGTTTGTAGACATTTTGCTGATGGAAACGATTGGTGTGAGCTGAAACCTTTTTCCATTTGAATTTGCATGTGTCTAATAATTCATTCTACTGAGCTTTAGGCATGTCCTTTTTTTTCTTTTCCTTTTTTTTTAAAGAGTGAGTACAACTTCCCTCCTCTTATTGATTTCTTGAAAAATTTCTCATGTGTTGAATATTCTTGCCTATTCCTTACCCCAGGGCATTTTTCAGGGCAGGTGTCATTTAGAGCCCTGCAGTCCATGTGATTATTAAGCAACCATTAGCACTGGGTTTAAAGCTGCTGTTGTGGGAAAGAGCCACAAGGCGGCAGCATTATTACGTTCTCATCTCTTGTTACTAGGGCAACAGAATCTTCCTGGAGGTAGTGTTCCGAGGTTGTAAATTAGAGTGGAATGTGCTGGGACAAGCCCCCAGAAGTTTATGTCTCCTTACTTAGGTTTGTTTTTTAAATTAAATTTCTATTTCTTATCGGAGTAAATTTGATTAGAGTGTTTTGATTGTCTGGCTGTACAGAAACTGCTCAATGATTCCTACATATGTCTGTTCATCTTCGGATTCTGTTACCATGTATGTGATTACAGAATGTATATTTTAAAGGTATTGGTGATTATATAATTCATACAGTTTATCTGTTATATGTTTTTATACACTTAACATACATTAGTATATGTATGTTAACCCCATAGTCCTAATTTACCCGTCCTCCCACCTTTCATTTTGGCTAACAATTAGTTTATTTCATAAGTCTGTGAGTGTCTTTTTCTGTGGAAATATGTTCATTGGTAGCAATCTTAGGATAACATGTATAAATGATATCATAGGATAATTGTCATACCCTTTTGACTTACTTAACCTTATATGATTATTTCTAGGCTCTACTGTAGTCCTGAAAACGGCATTGTTCATTTTTTCCCCGAGGCTACTATTCCATTCTGTCCATATACCACTTCTTCTCTGTCCATTCATCTGTTTATGGACATTTTTTTTGCTTCCATGTCTTTGCTATTTCAATATTGCTGCAGTGCACATTTGACTGCCTGTGTCTTTCCGATTCTGGTAGTCTTAGGTTATAAGCCCAAGAGGTGCCCTGCCGCATCATATGGTAGCTCAATTTTTACCTTTTCAAGCAGCTCCATTCAGTTTGCGTTAGTGCTGTTACCACTTTACATCCCACCAGCAGCTAGAAGGTACACAGTTCTCTAAAACCCCTTCAGCATTTATAGTTTATAGACATTTTGCTGATGGAAATGACTGGTGTGAGCTGAAACCTTTTTGAATTTGAATTTGCATGTGTCTAATAATTCCTTATACTGAGCTTTAGGCATGTCCTTTTTTTTCTTTTCCTTTTTTTTTAAAGAGTGAGTACAACTTCCCTCCTCTTATTGACTTCTTGAAAAATTTCTCATGTGTTGAATTTTCTTGCCTATTCGCTACCCCAGGGCATTTTTCAGGGCAGGTGTCATTTAGAGCCCTGCAGTCCTTGTGACTATTAAGCAACCATTAGCACTGGGTTTAATGTTGCTGTTGTGGGAAACAGCCACAAGGCGGCAGCATTATTACGTTCTCATCTCTTGTTACTAGGGCAACAGAATCTTCCTGGAAGTAGTGTTCCGTGGTTGTAAATTAGAGTGGAATGTGCTGGGACGAGCCCCCAGAAGTTTATGTCTCCTTACTTATGTTTGTTTATTAAATTTAATTCTATTTCTTTTTGGAGTAAATTTGATTAGAGTTTTTTGATTGTCTGGCTGTACAGAATCTGCTCAATGATTCCTACATATGTCTGTTCATCTTCGGATTCTGTTACCATGTATGTGAATACAGAATGTATATTTTAAAGGTATTGGTGATTATATAATTCATATAGTTTATCTGTTATATGTTTATATGCATGTAACATACATTAGTATATTTATGTTAATCCCATAGTCCTAATTTACCCATCCTCCCTCCTTTCATTTTGGCTAACCATTAGTTTATTTCATAAGTCTGTGAGTGTCTTTTTCTGTGGAAATATGTTCATTGGTAGCAATCTTAGGATAACATGTATAAATGATATCATAGGATATTTGTCATACCCTTTTGACTTACTTAACCTTATATTATTATTTCTAGGCTCTACTGTAGTCCTGAAAATGGCATTGTTCATTTTTTTCCCGAGGCTACTATTCCATTCTGTCCATATACCACTTCTTCTCTGTCCATTCATCTGTTTATGGACCTTTTTTTGCTTCCATGTCTTGGCTATTTCAGTATTGCTGCAGTGCACATTTGACTGCCTGTGTCTTTCCGATTCTGGTGGTCTTAGGTTATAAGCCCGAGAGGTGCCCTGCCGCATCATATGGTAGCTCAATTTCTACCTTTTCAAGCGGCTCCATTCAGTTTGCGTTAGTGCTGTTACCACTTTACATCCCAGCAGCAGATAGAAGGTACACATTTCTCTAAAACACCTTCAGCATTTATAGTTTGTAGACTTTTGCTGATGGCCATTTGACTGTTGTGAGCTGAAACCTTTATGGAGGTTGGATACGCATGTGGCGAATAATTCCTTATACTGATCTTTAGGCATATCCTTTTTCTTCTTTTCCTTTTTTTGTTAAAGTGTGAGTACAACTTCCCTCTTCATATTCACTTTTTGAAAAATTTCTCATGTGTTAAATTTTCTTGCCTATTCCCTACCCAAGGGCACTTTTTGAGGGCAGGTGTCATTTAGACCCCTGCAGTCGTTGTCACTATTAAGCAACCATTAGCACTGGGTATAAAGCTGCTGTTGTGGGAAACAGCCACAAGGCGGCAGCATTATTACGTTCTCAACTCTTGTTACTAGGGCAACAGAATCTTCCTGGAGGTAGTGTTCTGAGGTTGTAAATTAGAGTGGAATGTGCTGGGACAAGCCCCCAGAAGTTTATGTCTCCTTACTTATGTTTGTTTTTTAAATTTCATTTCTATTTCTTACCAGCGTAAATTTGATTAGAGTGTTTTGATTGCCTGGCTGTACAGGATCTGCTCAATGATTCATACATATGTCTGTTCATCTTCGGGTCCTGTTACCATGTATGTGATTACAAAATGTATATTTTAAAGGTATTGGTGATTATATAATTCATACAGTTTATCTGTTATATGTTGTTATACACTTAACATACATTAGTATATGTATGTTAACCCCATAGTCCTAATTTACCCATCCTCCCACCTTTCATTTTGCTAACCATTAGTTTATTTCATAAGTCTGTGAGTGTCTTTTTCTGTGGAAATATGTTCATTGGTAGCAATCTTAGGATAACATGTATAAATATTATCATAGGATCTTTGTCGTACCCTTTTGAGTTAGTTAACCTTATATGATTATTTCTAGGCTCAACTGTAGTCCTGAAAACGGCGTTGTTCATTTTTTTCCCCAGGCTACTATTCTATTTGGTACGTATACTACTTCTTCTTTGTCCATTCTTCTGTTTATGAACCTTTTTTCTGCTTCCATGTCTTGGCTATTTCAATATTGCTGCAGTGCTCATTTGCCTGCCTGTGTCTTTCCGATTCAGGTGGTCTTAGGTTATAGGCCCAAAGGGTGACCTGCTGCATCATATGGTAGCTCAATTTTTACCTTTTCAAGAAGCTCCATTCAGTTTGCGTTAGTGCTGTTACCACTTTACATCCCACCAGCAGCTAGAAGGTACACAGTTCTCTAAAACCCCTTCAGCATTTATAGTTTATAGACATTTTGCTGATGGAAATGACTGGTGTGAGCTGAAACCTTTTTGAATTTGAATTTGCATGTGTCTAATAATTCCTTATACTGAGCTTTAGGCATGTCCTTTTTTTTCTTTTCCTTTTTTTAAAGAGTGAGTACAACTTCCCTCCTCTTATTGACTTCTTGAAAAATTTCTCATGTGTTGAATTTTCTTGCCTATTCCCTACCCCAGGGCATTTTTCAGGGCAGGTGTCATTTAGAGCCCTGCAGTCCTTGTGACTATTAAGCAACTATTAGTACTGGGTTTAAAGCTTCTGTTGTGGGAAACAGCCACAAGGCCGCAGCATTATTACGTTCTCAACTCTTGTTACTACGGCAACAGAGTCTTCCTGGAGGTAGTGTTCCGAGGTTGTAAATTAGAGTGGAATGTGCTGGGACAAGCCCCCAGAAGTTTATGTCTCCTTACTTAGGTTTGTTTTTTAAATTTAATTTCTATTTCTTATCAGAGTAAATTTGATTATAGTGTTTTGATTGCCTGGCTGTACAGAATCTGCTCAATGATTCATACATATGTCTGTTCATCTTCGGGTCCTGTTACCATGTATGTGATTACAAAATGTATATTTTAAAGGTATTGGTGATTATATAATTCATACAGTTTATCTGTTATATGTTTTTATACACTTAACATACATTAGTATATGTATGTTAACCCCATAGTCCTAATTTACCCATCCTCCCACCTTTCATTTTGGCTAACCATTAGTTTATTTGATAAGTCTGTGAGTGTCTTTTTCTGTGGAAATATGTTCATTGGTAGCAATCTTAGGATAACATGTATAAATGTTTTCATAGGATATTTGTCGTACCCTTTTGAGTTACTTAACCTTATATGATTATTTCTAGGCTCAACTGTAGTCCTGAAAACGGCATTGTTCATTTTTTTCCCGAGGCTACTATTCTATTTGGTACGTATACCACTTCTTCTTTGTCCATTCATCTGTTTATGAACCTTTTTTCTGCTTCCATGTCTTGGCTATTTCAATATTGCTGCAGTGCTCATTTGCCTGCCTGTGTCTTTCCGATTCAGGTGGTCTTAGGTTATAGGCCCAAAAGGTGACCTGCCGCATCATATGGTAGCTCAATTTTTATCTTTTCAAGCAGCTCCATTCAGTTTGCGTTAGTGCTGTTACCACTTTACATCCCACCAGCAGCTAGAAGGTACACAGTTCTCTAAAACCCCTTCAGCATTTATAGTTTGTAGACATTTTGCTGATGGAAACGACTGGTGTGAGCTGAAACCTTTTTGAATTTGAATTTGCATGTGTCTAATAATTCATTCTACTGAGCTTTAGGCATGTCCTTTTTTTTCTTTTCCTTTTTTTTTAAAGAGTGAGTACAACTTCCCTCCTCTTATTGACTTCTTGAAAAATTTCTCATGTGTTGAATATTCTTGCCTATTCCCTACCCCAGGGCATTTTTCAGGGCAGGTGTCATTTAGAGCCCTGCAGTCCATGTGACTATTAAGCAACCATTAGCACTGGGTTTAAAGCTGCTGTTGTGGGAAAGAGCCACAAGGCGGCAGCATTATTACGTTCTCATCTCTTGTTACTAGGGCAACAGAATCTTCCTGGAGGTAGTGTTCCGAGGTTGTAAATTAGAGTGGAATGTGCTGGGACAAGCCCCCAGAAGTTTATGTCTCCTTACTTAGGTTTGTTTTTTAAATTTAATTTCTATTTCTTATCGGAGTAAATTTGATTAGAGTGTTTTGATTGTCTGGCTGTACAGAAACTGCTCAATGATTCCTACATATGTCTGTTCATCTTCGGATTCTGTTACCATGTATGTGATTACGGAATGTATATTTTAAAGGTATTGGTGATTATATAATTCATACAGTTTATCTGTTATATGTTTTTATACACTTAACATACATTAGTATATGTATGTTAACCCCATAGTCCTAGTTTACCCATCCTCCCACCTTTCATTTTGTCTAACCATTAGTTTATTTCATAAGTCTGTGAGTGTCTTTTTCTGTGGAAATATGTTCATTGGTAGCTATCTTAGGATAACATGTATAAATGTTATCATAGGATATTTGTCGTACCCTTTTGAGTTACTTAACCTTATATGATTATTTCTAGGCTCAACTGTAGTCCTGAAAACGGCATTGTTCATTTTTTTCCCGAGGCTACTATTCTATTTGGTACGTATACCACTTCTTCTTTGTCCATTCATCTGTTTATGAACCTTTTTTCTGCTTCCATGTCTTGGCTATTTCAATATTGCTGCAGTGCTCATTTGCCTGCCTGTGTCTTTCCGATTCAGGTGGTCTTAGGTTATAGGCCCAAAAGGTGACCTGCCGCATCATATGGTAGCTCAATTTTTACCTTTTCAAGCAGCTCCATTCAGTTTGCGTTAGTGCTGTTACCACTTTACATCCCAGCAGCAGATAGAAGGTATACATTTCTCTAAAACCCCTTCAGCATTTATAGTTTGTAGACTTTTTGCTGATGGCCATTTGACTGGTGTGAGCTGAAACCTTTTTGGAGGTTGGATACGCATGTGGCGAATAATTCCTTATACTGATCTTTAGGCATATCCTTTTTCTTCTTTTCCTTTTTTTGTTAAAGTGTGAGTACAACTTCCCTCTTCATATTCACTTTTTGAAAAATTTCTCATGTGTTGAATTTTCTTGCGTATTCCCTACCCCAGGGCATTTTTTGAGGGCAGGTGTCATTTAGAGACCTGCAGTCGTTTTGACTATTAAGCAACCATTAGCACTGGGTTTAAAGCTGCTGTTGTGGGAAACAGCCACAAGGCGGCAGCATTATTATGTTCTCAACTCTTGTTACTATGGCAACAGAGTCTTCCTGGAGGTAGTGTTCCGAGGTTGTAAATTAGAGTGGAATGTGCTGGGACAAGCCTCCAGAAGTTTATGTCTCCTTACTTATGTTTGTTTTTTAAATTTAATTTCTATTTCTTATCGGAGTAAATTTGATTTTAGTGTTTTGATTGCCTGGCTGTACAGAATCTGCTCAATGATTCATACATATGTCTGTTCATCCTCGGGTCCTGTTACCATGTATGTGATTACAAAATGTATATTTTAAAGGTATTGGTGATTATATAATTCATACAGTTTATCTGTTATATGTTTTTATACACTTAACATACATTAGTATATGTATGTTAACCCCATAGTCCTAGTTAACCCATCCTCCCACCTTTCATTTTGGCTAACCATTAGTTTATTTGATAAGTCTGTGAGTGTCTTTTTCTGTGGAAATATGTTCATTGGTAGCAATCTTAGGATAACATGTATAAATGTTATCATAGGATATTTGTCGTACCCTTTTGAGTTACTTAACGTTATATGATTATTTCTAGGCTCAACTGTAGTCCTGAAAACGGCATTGTTCATTTTTTTCCCGAGGCTACTATTCTATTTGGTACGTATACCACTTCTTCTTTGTCCATTCATCTGTTTATGAACCTTTTTTCTGCTTCCATGTCTTTGGTATTTCAATATTGCTGCAGTGCTCATTTGCCTGCCTGTGTCTTTCCGATTCAGGTGGTCTTAGGTTATAGGCCCAAAAGGTGACCTGCCGCATCATATGGTAGCTCAATTTTTATCTTTTCAAGCAGCTCCATTCAGTTTGTGTTAGTGCTGTTACCACTTTACATCCCACCAGCAGCTAGAAGGTACACAGTTCTCTAAAACCCCTTCAGCATTTATAGTTTGTAGACATTTTGCTGATGGAAACGATTGGTGTGAGCTGAAACCTTTTTCCATTTGAATTTGCATGTGTCTAATAATTCATTCTACTGAGGTTTAGGCATGTCCTTTTTTTTCTTTTCCTTTTTTTTTAAAGAGTGAGTACAACTTCCCTCCTCTTATTGATTTCTTGAAAAATTTCTCATGTGTTGAATATTCTTGCCTATTCCTTACCCCAGGGCATTTTTCAGGGCAGGTGTCATTTAGAGCCCTGCAGTCCATGTGATTATTAAGCAACCATTAGCACTGGGTTTAAAGCTGCTGTTGTGGGAAAGAGCCACAAGGCGGCAGCATTATTACGTTCTCATCTCTTGTTACTAGGGCAACAGAATCTTCCTGGAGGTAGTGTTCCGAGGTTGTAAATTAGAGTGGAATGTGCTGGGACAAGCCCCCAGAAGTTTATGTCTCCTTACTTAGGTTTGTTTTTTAAATTAAATTTCTATTTCTTATCGGAGTAAATTTGATTAGAGTGTTTTGATTGTCTGGCTGTACAGAAACTGCTCAATGATTCCTACATATGTCTGTTCATCTTCGGATTCTGTTACCATGTATGTGATTACAGAATGTATATTTTAAAGGTATTGGTGATTATATAATTCATACAGTTTATCTGTTATATGTTTTTATACACTTAACATACATTAGTATATGTATGTTAACCCCATAGTCCTAATTTACCCGTCCTCCCACCTTTCATTTTGGCTAACAATTAGTTTATTTCATAAGTCTGTGAGTGTCTTTTTCTGTGGAAATATGTTCATTGGTAGCAATCTTAGGATAACATGTATAAATGATATCATAGGATAATTGTCATACCCTTTTGACTTACTTAACCTTATATGATTATTTCTAGGCTCTACTGTAGTCCTGAAAACGGCATTGTTCATTTTTTCCCCGAGGCTACTATTCCATTCTGTCCATATACCACTTCTTCTCTGTCCATTCATCTGTTTATGGACATTTTTTTTGCTTCCATGTCTTTGCTATTTCAATATTGCTGCAGTGCACATTTGACTGCCTGTGTCTTTCCGATTCTGGTAGTCTTAGGTTATAAGCCCAAGAGGTGCCCTGCCGCATCATATGGTAGCTCAATTTTTACCTTTTCAAGCAGCTCCATTCAGTTTGCGTTAGTGCTGTTACCACTTTACATCCCACCAGC